>NC_081419.1:44533492-44833492 GCF_949786415.1 Peromyscus eremicus
TAAATATGTAAATTAAGTCTCCATGCATATAATGAGTTTACTTATTTTTCAAAGACAGATACATTTGTATATTCAGTGGCATGCATGGAAATTTCTAGAATGCCTGAAGTGGAGGAGATGAAAAGGAACTGAACTCAGGAATAAATTAGTGAAAGAATCAAAAATGTATGTGTGAAGGCAGGAAGATAAGGTCTTAGCAGCCTGTGTGTCTTACTTAGGGTCTCTATTACTGTGACGAAACACCACGACCAAAAGCAAGCTGGGGAGAAAAAGGTTTATTTGGCTTACACTTCTGTATTGCTGTTCATCATTGAAGAACATCAGAACAGGAACTCAGACAAGGCAGGAACCTGGAAGCAGGAGCAGATGCAGAGGCCATGGAGAAGTGTTGCCTACTTGGCTTTCTCCTCAAGGCTTTCTCAGCCTGCTTTCTTATAGAACCCAGGACCACCAGTTCAGGGATAGCCCTAACCACAATGGGCTGGGCCCTCCCCAAACAATTAGTAACTAAGAAAATGCCCTACAGGCTTGCCTGCAGCCAGATCTTATGGATGCATTATTTTTTTCAATGAATGCCCTTATCCAAACCACTGACACACTCCAAGGTTGGAGCATGTCATATATTTGGTTTATTAGAGTGATTTACAGGCTGTGGTTCAGTTAGTCCAACAATGGCTGCCTTCCAACAGAAAGTACACGAATCCAGTAGTTGTTCAGTGCATGAGGCTGGGTGTCTCATCTGGTCTTCAGTGTACTCCAGAACCCAGAAGAGTTGGGCTCTAATGCCAGTGAAGAAATGAACTTGCCTGGAAGAGCAAAGGCAATCAGGCAAAGAGCAAAAGCTTCCTTTTTCCACATTCTTTATAAGCTGCCACTTGATGTTGTGACTCAGATTAAAGGTGGATTTTCCCACCTCAAAAAAAATCTGGATTAGATCTTCCTATTTCAAATGATCTAGTTAAGAAAAATCCTTCACAGTACTACTTAGGTCCTTGGATTTTAGTTAATTCCAGCTGTAGTCAAGTTGACAACTAAGAATAGCCATCATAATAAAGGTCTACCAATCTGGTTTTTGTTTGTGTTTGGCTCTTTTTTTTTTTCTCCCATTTTGTCATTGTTAGGCCAAATCGTGAATAACAGTAGTCTTGCTAATGGTATCAAGTCCTCAGGAGTCTTCATTGTTAACAGTACTCTTGGTTGGTTCTATTGGCTACTCTTTCTTTTCTGGATATCCCTCTAACTATATGTTCATTTATATTGTCAATGGCACTCCTTTCTCTATTTCAACATGACTGGTGCTATTGATGTACTAAGCTTCTTCGCATTCAGTAGCCTATATTTCAGTATCATCCCAGGTCTCTACTGGTTTACTCACTGGAATTTAAATAGTTTGGAAACAGCTTGGTCCTAATATTGATGGAGGAATGTTCTTAATCGAGTTTCCCTCCTTCAGATGACTTTTGCTTGTGTCAAGTTGACATAAAACTATCCAGCACACTGTGACTGTGCACTGTGACCCATGGTATGATGAGTCATCCCTCTGTACCCAAGACCCCCAGAGACAACTCAAGGGGCCATGGAAGGAAGTTCTTTTGTTATTGGCTAAATAGCTTATGCTGGCTTTGGATGATTTAATTTAAAAAAATAGGTCATCCAATTTTTCATTGGGAAAAGGTATCATACCAGGAACTTGTCCACTAAAATGAGGATAGAAGAGAGAGTTTTCTTTCTAAAATATAAGAAAGCTTAGTTTCTTAGATTTGACTCTGGGGTCATGTAATTAAAGATGTCTCGGCAAGGCTTTGGAATTTGTTCATTGGATTTATTTTAATGGAAGAGAGAATTAACCAAATAATTCCTTCTGAGTAGGCAATGTTGAGGTAGAGTGTTACTGTGTATGTAAAAGTATAGAGTTTTCCAGCCTGGTTTGCATCAGGCATAGCCTCCCTACCCCACACAGGTCTACATGACCACTTTGCTTAAAAATAAAGAATATACCAATGGAATATATATTTCTTAATTCTGTTCAATCTTATTTGACAAGTAAAAAACTGCTAAGACAGCTGTTACATTTCTTCCTCCCCCAAATCGTATACCTTTGACATTTTTAGATATGGGGCCCAGAATATATTTTCAAGGAAGGAAGAGTTTTAGAGTTCATTTGTAAAGTTAGAAATTATATGTAATGGATAAAATAAATAATAAGCAGATAAATGAAAGGTGAGCAAAATACAAACCAGGAAATCTAGGATGCATGTCCTTACACCAAACACCAAGATCATCAGACAGAGAGGAATGTCAAAACAAGCTAAATAAGAAGATATGTCGTTTAACTGTGCTTATTGAGAACGATGGATTTTATATATGTGTCATTATTTAACTTGATGACTTCTTTTGAGTTCACCTGTAATTTTTAGAAAATTAAACCATTTCAGTAAAATATTCCAATGTTTTTAGTGAATAGAAATTAATCATACACCTTTAGGCATAGGATGTCTGGTGTCTCAATGATTTTATTGAGTGCTGCCCAGAAATGCCTATAAGGGCCTTGGGGTATGAGAGTTTAGGGCTTTATTAATAACCCTAGGGGTTCATCTCATATATATAAGTTGTGGGTGTTTTTTTGTTTGTTTGTTTGTCTGTTTTTAGCTTGTATTTCATGGAAGTTTTCTTTCTCTGTCTTTATGATTTTAAGTGTTGCGCAATTCCTTGGCCATCCTCATAGCTAATACAGATATAATCTTTCCATGTGGAGAAAAATAAAACTCATGTGTTTGGTACGAAGCTTGCAGACAAATTGATTTCTCCTTCCTTCAGAGCTTCCGTACTTGATTCAAATATCCAAGGGAAACTCACAAGCTTTGTGGTAGCCAGCATAGGGAATCCTTCCCATTCACTTTAACTTCATGTCAAATTTGTCCACAAACAGCTCTTTGTGTCTCCGTTTGCAGTTCTTCGTTCGTTTCATTTTTAAGGTGTTCAATCAAAACTTGGAGTAGAATTTTACCTGCCACAGCTCTTGAATTTTGCCAGTGAGTTTGAAATAATTTTCCCTTTTCTTTCTTCTGCTAACTGTAGTTTTTCAGAAGCTAAAAAAAAAAAAATCTGGATCTTATTTGTCTCTAGTTACAGCAACAGCAAAATTTAGCATTGGAAGGTACAAACATTACATAATCTGAAGAGGTTTCAAGAGAACCCCCAGCCTTGTCTGCACATTCAAACATCACCTTCCAGACAGAAAAGGTAAGAAAGCCCCATGCGTGTGGCTGTGTCTACACACTCAGCCACAGGAACTGTAACCCGGCCACGTTTTCACTGCAAGCCCTTTGAAGTTAGACCCTGAGCAGGACTCCTGGTACCTGAAGTGTGCCCTACAAACATCTATTCTTCAAGCACAAAGTACAGGGCTTGTCTTAATAATGGTACACGGATTACTTTCAACTAATCTTAAAATAACCTTCACTAGTGAGCGCTATTATTTCATTTTAGAAATGGAAATAATAATAGTCACTTGGCCCCATTTGACACAATGAAAAAAATGAAAAATGACTCCCCAAGCTGCTCCCTAAACTTGCGAGCAAAGGCATTTAATAGTGTGCTCACCTCAGTCTGCGCGCTTTTCATCTTCGTCTCCCTCACGCATCAGACACACTGGCTCTTTTTGCAGAAGTATAATTGCTGAAGACGGGTAGGGTGGTCTGCGTGTCTGATGTGCTTCCAGTTCAATCAAATGACCACTGACCAACAAAAGGACAGCTCAGTTACTTCGGGACTGACACTAAATACATATAAAGCAGCTACTGGTACACAATGAAAACCATACTTAAAAGCGCTAAGTATGGGTTGACTTTTGAACTGCATTATGCAGATTCCTAGTCTCAAATACAAAGGGCTGGGCATTTTCTAACCCGATAATTTCTTAAATTAGTATTAATAGAAAACAATTTTTCAAGGGCTCTCCGATTGTTTTCAAGAAACAATTGAAAATGATCCTTAATATTTTTATTTACATTTCTTTAAGTTGTGTGTGTGTAGTATATGTATGTTCATTTGTGGGGAGGTACATACCTGTATGTGGGTACACATGGGTATATGTGTGTGTGCTGTAGGCCAGAAGTCAGCATCAGGTGTCTCTCAGTTTCTCTCTACTGTGTGTGTGTGTGTGTGTGTGTGTGTGTGTGTGTGTACATATATAGGTATGTATTTTTAAATTTTATTCATTATTGTGTTTATGATCTCTATCTGTCTATTTCTCTCTCTCTCTCTCTCTCTCTCTCTCTCTCTCTCTCTCTCTCTCGTGTGTGTGTGTGTGTGTGTGTGTGTATGTGTGTGTGTGTATGTGTGTGTGTGTGAACATCATGATGTGAGGGTCAGACTACAACTTTATGGAGTTGTTTTTCTATTTTCACCTTTACTTGGCTTCTAGGGATTGAACTCAGGTCACCAGGCTCAAGTAGCAAGAACCTTTCCCACTGAGCCATCTCAAAGGCTCTATTTTCGTTTGTTTAAGCACAGTCTCTTGCTGAACCTGGAGCTCACTGACTTGGCCTGACTTGCTAGGCAAGTCCCAGGATCCCACTGTCTCTCCAGCACTAGGAGTACTGAGGGATATCACCAGGCTATCTTTTATGTGAGTACTGGGGATTGAACTCAGTCACTCATGTTTCCACGGTAAGGACTTAACAGACTGAACCATCTTCTCTCCAGCCCTCCGTACATTTCCTGAATAGTACTAAATACTTATATATAAGTCCAGCAAGATGGTTCAGTAGGTAAAAGTGCTTGCTGAGTGGTCATGGTACATTGAATTCAACCCTTAGAACTCATGTACATGTGGAAAGAGAACTGAGTCTCCTTCACACACACACACACCATGCACATACACAACAATAGTGAAATTAAAATTTTGATGTATAGCCAACCCTGATCTCGTGTTGATAAAATGTTTTGATGCCACTCTAGTATCTTCACGACACTGTCAAAGCAGGGGTTTACGTGTTGTGCTTAGTCCTCTGCCAAAGTGTCAAAACTGGTTGGGGAGATGTCTCAGTTCATAAAGAAATTACCTAGCAATAATGATAACCAGAGTTCAATTCCCAGAACATACCCAAGAAACAATGTGTGGTAGGTTATGTCTACAATCCCAGCACCGGGGAAGTGGAGGAAGGCAGATCATTAGATCTCCATGGCTGTGCAGCCTATCCTCGATAGAGAGTTCCAAGCCATGAAAGACCCTGTTGCTGGGGAATATTACTTTAAAGTGTGTTGCATTTTTTCCTACTGCTTTTGTTAACTATTCAAAGATGTGTTTGATTAAATAAAAGTAACCTTCGAGCAGGAGGCTGAGTCAGCACTAGCTGACAGGAAGTGGTAAGGAGGAACCATGTGTAGCAAGGGTTGTTTTTTCTTTTTTTTTTTTAAGTGGGGGCTAAGAGAAGGGCACTGGAGTTTTTTGGAAGATGTAGCAAAAGGCGAAGGTTGGCTACTTGCTATTCAGCCTCTCTGAGCAAGCAGAAGTCCACCTAAACTGTTGAATCCTGAGTTCTTCAGATCCAGATAAAGTTTCCCTTAGTGGCTTTGAAAGAGTCCCGAGGGAACAGAATCCCCTCAGGCTGCAGCCCTTGTGGCCTAACCACTGCAGGTAGCAGAGGAGCTGCAATCTCTGACTAGGAGGGGCAGCCACTGTAGATAATAGAAAACAGATAACAACATCCTGCCTCAAAAAACAAAATGAAACAAAACAAAAAAACAGAGGCCACAAAGGACAGATACCTGAAGTTGTATTCTGTCCCACAAATAAGTAAATACCTTCCATTCTCATGCACCTACCAACATGTGTGTGTCCCCACATGTACAAAATTGACAAAACATTTAGGTATATTTTTGCGTGGTAAAGATATTACCAACATAACAAGTGATAAACATTTTTTAACATCTTTTTTCTTTTATTTTTGAGATTACAATACAATTATATCACTTTTCCCTTCCTTTTCCTCCCTTCAAATTCTCCCATATGTGCTTCCTTGCTCTCTTTCAAATTCACAACCTCTTTATTTCTGTAATTGCTGCTACGTGCATACATGTATATGCATATTATATGTGTATATGTACACATATTCCTATGTATATGTCTAATATATATGTATATATATATATTCCTAAATACGACCTACTCACTTTGTATAATGTTATTTGTATGTATGTTTTTAGGGCTTACCGTTTGGTATTGGGCAACCAGTTGGTGTGCTCTTCCCTGGGAAGGCTGTTTCTCCCGTTCTCAGCATTCCTTAGTTTTTATGGGGGCTTGAGGTCTTGTAAGCTTTCCTCCTTCCATCTTGGCATTCTTGGTTAATTCTAATTGCAAGGCTTTCCTTTGAGTTACTGGATTGTTCAAGTCCATCTTCATTTCGGCTTGTCTGCTTCAATGTTTCTATCGGCTTTTTGAATTCATTCTCAAGTCTTAGATTGTCTTTATCGTTTTCATGAGCCTTATGCTTGTGTTTTTTTGGGCATCACTCGGGTATTTATTCCCCTTCAGTTGTTTCTCTTTAATTTCATTAGATGTTCCTTTGTGTCTTTTTTAAACTCCTTGCATTCTTTGTTGAAGTTTAGAATTGTTCATTGAAGTTCTGTGTCCTGGGGTTCATCTAAGTAATTTTCACTGGCAAACATCACTATAGGAATGTTAGGTGTTGGAGCGAAGATACTTGCTTGGTCTTCCATGTTGTTGGTATTTTTGCAATGTCATCTGGCCATGTGATTTCTTTTTATTAATTCTAAGTCTGATTTGGACAGAGCAGGCTGGGTCAGAAGAGACGATATATGGGGAGGTTGGGCTTAGAGGATGGAAATGGGTTGGGTGGGACGAAGTCATGTGGAGTGATGGGTCTGGGGTAATGGGTAGGTGTTGCTTGGTTCAAGCCTGGAGTGTTAGGGTAGATCTAGCTGACTAAAAGGTTGGATGTGTCTTGGGGGTGTGTGACTTGGGGGACAGGTAGAAAAGGGACAGAAGTCTAGAGACTTGTTGCTGTACAAGCAGGGTGGCCAGACTTGGTGGAAGCACTGGCTCTGTTGGTGGGTTGGAAGGGTATACGGATGAAGAGTGTCAAGGAGACTCACCAGGCTAGCACCTGGAGAAGGATGTGAGGTAGCTGGTTAGGTGGAGAGACTGGGTGCAGCTCCAAGTGATAAATATTTTTAATGAGGAAAATTCAGAAAATAATTGGGCCAATTCGCAACAGTGAAAGAGATAGAAGGATTCAGGCTCAAAACTTGCTGTAATAGAAGATTTATAATTTTTTTCTGATCTGTTATGTAAGTATGGACAGAAATATTAAATCTTTCTCCTGCTAAACACATAAATTACAGTGAACGTAATGTAAATTCAAATTTAATATAATTTAAATTTTATTTAAGAGTACCCATTTGGAAAAGTGCTTTTTGACTTGCTACAATAATAAAAACATCCAAAATACATGAAATTAACAAAGAATATGAGCTCAAACTATGTCACTTGCATGTGTGAAAAGTCACAAGGAAGCCTATTGTTTTATGTAGCTATTATGCACTAATAAACATCTAAAATACATAATTGTTGTATGTTCTACCTTCACAGTCAACAGTTCCTCTATGTCACAATTCTTTGGCAATCTATCACAACTTGCCATGCTTAACTCATCTACAACTTCCCGTTAACACTTGAGGACAAAAAGTCCTTCCCAGGCTTTTAAAAATATGGGCATTTTCTTCCCATTCATGTGTGGGAAGAAATATTTCTTCAAAACACCCTGTGAAACCTGAGTGGGCATTCCCACACTTATTTTTTTTTAAGCTTAAAATAGGAGGGACTAGAAAGAGGGCACGGTCATCATTCCTGTCATTGGGTGATTCAGACAGGTCATGTACATTGTCTGAACGAAGCGGAAGAAAAGGAATTGTTGGTATTTCCAGTGAGTAACTCTGAATTGTAACCTCTACCTAGTTAACTAGATGTGCAATTGTGGAGCAAACATTATAATGAAGAGGTAAGTCGGGTTGCTCCAAAGGCCAGTCAGAAAGCCTGAGGACCTGTCAGTGGCCCGCCTGAAGCTCATGACCGTGACATAGCAGCCCAGACACAATGACTTATACACTGTGCATCGGTGCACGTATTAAAAAACCAACTAAGATGTAGCATGGGGGTGGGACACTTTCAGACTGTGAAGAAATGATTATCAGGAAAGGAAAGTGAGTGTTGAATTTAAAAGGCCACCAGAGAGAAATTAAGTTATATGCATACATCATCACTCTTCTTGCCCAACAGAAGTCCAAAGTCACAAAGAAAAAATTCCAAGGGAAATGTGAGAGAGAGAGAAAGAGAGAGAGAGAGAGAGAGAGAGAGAGAGAGAGAGAGAGAGAGAGAGAGAGAGAGAAAGAAGAAGAAGAAGAAGAAGGAGGAGGAGGAGGAGGAGGAGGAAGAAACTACCACCAAAACAAAAACTGTGTGCATGAAAAATCATTTACACTACCACTTTAGAACAGACATTTTGCTAAATGATCTGAAAGTTAGAAAAAGAAACCTATTCATTGTGGAAATGTGTTATCTAAACAGTACAGCACACAGAGGGTCTGTAGCTTCTCTCATGGGAATCGATGTGAGGCTTGCGTTAGTGTGGATGGTGTAATGTACAGAAAGAAAACAGCCAGATAACTGCCGCATGTCAAGCCAAGAAATGAACAGGAGTGCCAACCAGCTTCACTTCCAAGGAGGCTCAGTGAAAGATAATCAAGTGCCACCCCTTTCCTTCTGTTAATTTATGCTTAAAATTAAAATAAAAAATCCCCCGTGTTACTGCAAAGGGGTTTTGTTTTCAACAAATGATACATTATAAATCCCATTCAGTAACTACTGTTGAATATGACTCATGACAAAACTACGGTTGCTTGCATTCCCGTGACTGGTGTCACAGCTCTCTCTTGTGATTCCTGTACACCAGTTGCATCTGCTCCAGCTCATGACAGGCTCCCTCCCTTTTGTGTCTGGGCTTATCTGATACAACTTTGGTCTCCCAACAGTCACAGTGATTTGCAGCAGTAAGCAGGACACCTTTCGGTGGAGATGATGTGACGTGTTCAAATCCCTCCCACGGGCATTGCCTTAAGTGAGAATCTTTCTTGGGAGATTCTGATGTGTGCCCCTCTGCCCTGCCTTGTAAACTCCTCCCACTTTTGAAAAATCACCCGTATTTTCAAATATTATAAACCCCCTCTCCCTTTGAGAGACCCTCATCTTTTAATGCAGACAGAGACTTTACGGTTTTTCTACATGCTGATGTTCTAGAACAGGGCATGTGTGCTAGATGCGCCGAAAAATGCACCAAGAAATGCACTAGTATCTAGGAGAACTCACTCTTGACTTCTTTTCACTTTTACAGTGATGAAGGATTTACATCTGTCCAGCAGCTTGGTTGTGATCGCCACCATAAGAAGGTGGTTTGGGATTAAAAGGTCGGGGCATAGAAAGATGCTTCTCTTTGGATTATTTGCTTAGAAATTCTAGCCAAAGCCAGTGAGCCATAGATCAAAGCAGTGTTTCATCAGCGATATTAACGGCAGCTTCAGGGCTGAGTCAGTGACCTGGACCTTTCATTGACTCGCTGTCAGGAAAAGGGAAAGGAGAGGTCAGTTCCCTGCTGGGCTGAGACTACATTCCCCAGCACCTGAAACAGTTAGCCTTGGGGGCTGCGGGAGTCTCAAGCGCTTATCTACCTCGAAAAGTAAATGACTAGACGACATCAGGGGACACTTCTGGGAAAGAAGCTTCATCCCACAGTGGATGCTTTTCGTGCTCCCCCACCCATCTTAGGACAGGATCAAGGCCATCATCGGTCAGATGCCAGAAGTGTTGGCTGCTGATGGCTCACAGCCAAGCCTCTCCAGGCGTCATCCTTGGCGTGAGATTGCTTTCTCTCGTGTGGGTGGGGAGCAGCCTGCCTATGCACAGTGCAGGGCCAGGCCTGGGGAAAGGTAAGTGAGGAGCTGGTCTCCTCAGCTGAATGCAAAAAGTCAGATTCTGTGATGACCAAAATACCACAGTTCCCCACAGCAATATCATCAATATGGATAAGTTTCTCTTTTTGCCAGAGACTTGGATATGTCTCCACGAAAACACTGATCTCATATTTATTTACAGATTTTAATGTCCTCTACATTGTGATTTTTCATGATTTATATTTTTTTAACAACAATGTGTTAATACATTCACATTTTGGCTACTGAATGTTTGGATGGGCTTAAATTTTGCCTCCAAGCAAGTGCCTCACCCACTCACTTTAACCTAGCTCTACTGGGTTGTTTTGTCAGGGACAAAGGCCTGTCTCCTTTGATTTAAAAAAGCCAACCCTGAAGGGCCATTCCAGCAGCAGAGAGCCCCCTGGAGATCAGCAGAAACCTGCTTCACAGTCCAGTCCTGCTTCTTAACACCCCCCTACCCCCCAAACCCCACCTCCACCCCCCTACCCCTGCTTTCTCTCATCAGTGTTACTGCCAAAGCTGCTTCTTCAGGTAAACCACTGCCTGTTTCCCCTTAGATGGTACCAGGCAAGAGAAATGAATATGGAGCTTCAGAGAGTCTGAGAAAGTGTCCAAGATCCCACAGTCCCCATGTGCTGAGAACCCAGGTTTGTCTCACCTAAAGTCCTCACACGATCCTGTAGCCTACTTCAGGCCAGAAGAAAGGCCACAGTCCAAAGTCAAAGAGTCCTGCTGTTCTCACACCCCATCCTGACGCGCTGCTGTAAGGTTCCAGGTTGTCAGCCTGAGACGATTTCAGCCTTGTAAGAAGCAGAATGATGCTCTTTCCCAGAGAGGTCCCCATGCTAACCTCTAGAATGCGTTAACTGACAGGACAAGAGAGACCGCAGGGGTGACTGCATTAATGGGGAGGGCACCTTGTTTTGTTCACAGGGAACCACTACGCGCACCGGCTCCTAACTAGGGAAAGAAGGAGATGGAAGTTAAGACAAGATATGATGGCAGAAACCAGTTGGAGTGATGAGACCTTGAGCCAAGAAAAAAAGAAATTGCAGGTGGCTTCTAGAACCTGATGAGTTCAAAAGAACAAACTCTACCTTAGAGCTCCCAAAGGAAGCCAACTTGGCCCTGCTTTCAATCATATAAGACCCATTTCAAACTTCTGACCTAAAACAGAGAAAAATAAACCTGCGCTGTTGGGAGCTAACCACTGTGCAACGATTTTCTCAGAACAGCAGTAGGAAACTGGTACAGATCCCCAGCCCCCCACCCCCCACAAGGGCAGTGCTTTTTATCCTGACATCAGGGCTTTACTCCATTTATTCTGACTTGATTCTTAACTTGAGGGAAACCCTAATGTAAGAAGAACCAGAGACAGGTTCAACGAAGACTTCTCAGTTGTACAATATTAGACATTTTAAAAAAAGAGCTTGGCTGTGTGAAAGGATTGATTATCGGTACTGGTACAGATGGCCATGTTCTTCTGACAGATGGAAGTCTAGGATAGGCGGGATATCTGCATGGAGGCAGCAGGATGATTGACATAGAAAGGCACAAGCACAATCCAGGAACTCTTTATACAAGGACACTTTTTTTTTTTTTAACTTTCCCAATTCTCAGTAATATTTTTTCCTATTCTTCAGTAATATGGTCATGTTGTTTTTCTTTGAATAATATTTTACAAGCATGTTTTCTTTACTTTTCTGTTTCTGTAATATTTGTCCAGTACTCAGAATACTGATTGTCCAGAACTATTCAGTGTGTGGTGGTGGAAGACAAACATTCTTATTATTTTTGTATGGAACCAATAGTTCTGTTTTTCTCTTGTTCCTTGCTGCATTGGAAGAGGGTCTATTTTCAGTTTCTCTTGTAGTTGAGCAATAAAAGACTGGCCTGGGTTCATGTTAGACGTTTGTGCTAAAGGACATCAAGGTTTATTACACAAAAACTGGATGTTGGAGAATTTTTTTATATTAGTAATTATGAAAATAAAAAATTTCTTGCATAAGAGCCACAACAGGAAAATTTGGAACATTAACAAAATATCTAAAACATAAAACTTCAATAAAGTAAGAGGTTCTTCTGTGGAAACAGGTGAAGAGAGAGGATAGTCTGCTGTGTATACGAATTGAGAGAGGCAAAGAGAGGGGGTCATAGTTTTCTAGTTAAATGGCTAGGACCTTGAGCAACCTTGCAATGACATTTTGCTCTAAGCATGTGTCAGCAAGGTGCAGTTCTACAGTGGAGTCATTACCAGGCAGAGCCCTAGAATCCATCCATCCAGAGAATTATCTCTTCCTCCCTAAGGGCTCAGCATCTTCACTTGCTTCCTGCCTCTTCTGATAAGTTCACTTTACCAGATAGCATCTTGTTTGTGTTGACCTCCCGAAGGAGTGACGCTCATCTATCTTCTTGAATTGTGCTCCCTTGTTTGACTGATGCTAGCTCACAATGCTCCAGGGCAGACATATGAGCCCAAGAAGATGACAGTGTTACTATACACACTTGGTAAATGATATAATAGGGACTCCTTAGGGCTCAAAGAAGCCAGCCTAATTTGATCCTCTCCAAGTTTCTTCTCATCCTTCAAAATAGTTGAGATGGTAGTTAAGGTGCATTTTTACATAATGATTAAACAATATGTAAATATAAAACTCATAACACAGTAAGAGCAATACAAAGTCCAAACAGTTCTATATCAACACAGTACTGAAATGCAAGCGTAGGAATCTTTATGACTGTCTTTGGTTTGGAAAGTGGAAAGCCTGGCAACAGTCCTAGTAGAAGGCAGACATCTTGTAGAAAGAAAATAAATGGAATTACAACGTAGAGGCAGGTATGCTGGTTCCTTTGGGTGTGTGTGTGTGTGGGGGGGGCTATGGCAAGAAGATCATACCCTTGAGTCCATCCTGAGCCGCTTGATAAGACACTGTCTCGAAAACATGACAAAAAGGGCCAGAGAGATAGTTCAGCAGTTAAGAGCAGTGGCTGCTCTTCTAGAGGAACCAGGTTCAATTCCCAGCAGCCATATGGCAACTCACAGCCATCTGTAACTTCAGATCCAAGGGATCTGGTGTCTTCTTCTCACCTCTGCAGTCAACAGGCACACACATGGTACACAGACATATGTGGAGGTAAAACACCCATCCACATAAAAAATAATTAATTAATAGAAAGGAAACCATACTGAAATTTGCTATTTTAATGGAAGTTGAATATTTTCTCTATTTCTAATTAAAATATGCTTTTTATATGTAGATGATCAGCTAGTCCTGGGAATAGCTATCAGACGTAGTCCTATGGAGAGAGAGGTATCAAAGAATCAGGCAGCATGATTCTAGTGGACACGTTGAGACCTAGCAACTTTCTCATCTATTACTGGAGACCCACATAAATTGTTTCCCTTGCTCCTGTCTACCTTAGTGGGAACTGGGAACCCAAGGACTGTCTATGGTGCAGTAGTTAACTTGGCAACAGGAAAGCAATGACATGTCTGTGAGCATCAGAAAGGATGGCTTTGCCATGTGTGAGGGCCCACTGCTTGGCCCAGGCTTAGCACTGAATAGGCCTTCACCTGAATTGATAAATAGGCTACCTGGGTGAGTGAATACAAACATGAAGGAACATTAAAAACAAATGCAGTCCTCTCCACATCTAATTTGGGAGACATTTGTGTCTACTCTGAGGTAACAGTGAAAAACTTTATGCATCTGTGAACCTGATTTTCTGTTTATTTGGAAGAATATGTTTATGTATGTGTATATGCATACTTATATATAGATTAGTCTATTTTCTGTTGCTATAATGAAATACCTGAGGATGGAGAGTTTATGAACAAACAAGGCTTACCCAGAATACAGTTTTGGAGGCTGATGGTCAGTTATGGTCAGTACCATTTTGATCTGGCCTCCAGAGATCGGGCTTCCTACTGACTAGCTCTTACACTTATACTTAGCCCATTTCTGTTAATCTATATGTCACCACATTTTCCATGGCTTTACCTGTGTGCCATTACATGCTGTTCCCTGGACGGCAGGCTAGCATCTCCTGATTCAGCCTTCCTCTCCCCAGAATTCTCCTTATCTGCTTATCCCGCCTATATTTCCTGCCTGGCTACTGGCCAGTCAGCATTTTATTTATCAACCAATCAGAGCAACACATATTCACAGTATACAGAACATCTCACAGCATCACAGAAACAAGATTTAGCTGGAAAATGTATAAGTTTTTTTTGTTTTTTTTTTTTTTTTGAAATGGGTCTGGGGCTTACCTTCAAGGAGTGCAGTGTTCAGCATGCACAGAGGATGACATGGTAACCGAGCTGTGAAAAGGTGAGTCAGCTACAGTTAGGTTCCTATGTGGGTGTTCCCTTCTAGCTGGGGTAGCATTATTACTCCCCGAGTAAGCACAAGGCAGGGCACTTACCACCTGCTCTGTGAGCACTTCCTGCTCAAAACAAACTCCTAACAGCAGGTCAGTGTTGAATCAGCCTGCTTCACATCTACCGGCTTGTTTGAATGTCAACAGTCTACTCTTAAGTACCATCTCAAACACCAGAACACAGAGGCTTCAAGAGAGAATTTGCCCCAAGTCACACTGCCCAGAAGGGCCTGAGGATGAAAACCCAGGCTGTCTGATTCCAAAGCCTAAGATGCTTCTGGGGCCTCTCTGTTCTCATCTATGATTAGAGGCAGGTCAGGCGAGCACAAAGCAGTGTGCCTCACACTGTTCTAAGCCAGAGAGACACTATTAAAATTATATTGATCTGAACCAAAATGTGCTCCTGAATGGCACTGTCTGCTTAGAACATAACGATAGAGGATGGGTTAGAAATGGTTTTTAAAATTGTACATGTGTGTTTTTACAATGTACATCTCCAGCTGGCCCCTTCCGTTTTGCTTTTAGTGCTGTTGAAAGGGCAGCATAGCTTGTTTAGATCTCCCAGGCACTGATGTAGGTTTTACTACTCTTTCCCCTTCTCTAACATGCCTTCTGTAGGGAACTTCTGCCACCCACCGAAGTTCAGTTCTCAGCTGATGAGGGGGTTCATTATTTTTTTTTTCAAGTTAGTGCAGAAAAGAGGGAACAGAGCGGGTTCCTCCCAGATGCCGATTTCTAGTCAGCATGCTGCTTGGGTTCCCTGGTTGAACATATTTCAGCCATCCTGTGCCTAAGGAGAAAAACACCACTCCTGGCTCAGGTCGCTATGGTAACCGATGCTCAGCAGGCAGTTGCTGTTTCATTTAACATCACTGGCTTTTAGAACTTGAGGGGAAAGTATGCTTTCATATAGGAGAAAGGGGAAGCTGAGCAGTTTAATTAATGCATTTCAATCTAATGTAAGGAAACAGGTCACTTGCACTGTTTGACCATATCTCACCTAGTTCCTTTTTATGTCTGTATCAGATCTCAATCATCAAAGGACAGGATCTTTCTCTCATCATGTGTGAAGTGCACAAAATGGGCAGGAGAGGAGAAAGAGGGGTTATGCCGGACCTTTTGCAAGGGATTTTTCACTTTATAAAGCCATCTCAGCTTGAGAGTACACAGAAGAATTGCTTTCTCTTCTCTCACCCACAAAGGAGGCCTGAGAGATGGGTTGCTAGGCAACCTCACACCGAAGTCTGGGGCGCTTTGAAATTAACATAGCTGACCTCCCCATCATCTCTGCTGCTATGCTATTCAAAACCATTTTATGAGTCTGTAGGACTCAAGAAAGTAGATATAAAATGTAAATACAAAATAAAGAATAGGGGAAATAAATCCTTTTCAAGTAAAGACCAAGATTCGCTCAATGAGCTAGGCAGCAGCCTGGAAGGATAGATTGAGGGGGAAAGTAGCGTTGACTGCTATAAATCAGAGACTCACATTTTTAGTAATATAGGAAGACAATATTTTCCTCGGTGTTCTTTTGGAGATATTTATAACTGCCACACAGACCATCACAACAGAATCTGAAAATACTTAGGGTCCATGGAAAAATAAATCAGTTTCTAATAATGCCACTTCTCTACACGTTTTTAACAAAGATGCTCACCTCTCATTCTTTACCACATGGAGAGTTGTTTGAAGCCCCAGAGTCCCCTGTTCTCCTTTCTGCCACTACATCGTTAATATGACACTGTTGGCGTGGGAAGAGAAGCAACTCATTTTGTAAGGAGGGGAACGTTTAGAAGGAAATGGCAAAGCTGCTCTACGGAGCACAGCAGACACTCTAATCTGCAAGGAATTCTTTTTAAATGCTTCATGCCACTAGGGTGTGGTTATGGGGACATTTTAAGATAGGTTGCATTTATCAAAGTTGGTCATGTGTGTGCTGGGCAGGGAGGGCTGCAAACACATGGGCTTCGGTGGGTTTTGTGTTTGTTGTGGATGTTGGGATGAGGTAATTCTGAAACACATTTTAGTTGGCTTAATGAGAAATGAATGTGTTAGGATCCAGGGTTTCAGTATGAAGACTCATGTAAAAAATTCTGGAGGAAGCAAGCAGCTCTGTGGAATGATTTGGAATTGTTGCAATTAATGTGATTTTATGATTCCTAAAATATACATGTATACATGAAAAGAAGTACACCTATGTGATCCGTGTATATTTGTATTTATGCATGTATACATGTTTACTAACTGCAGAAAGGGCACAATATTACACCCTGGGATCAAAGATTTTTGTATCCATATTTCAATTACTTTTTACATTTGTTTGTTGTGTAAATGTGTGAGTACAAGGGTTCTTCTATGTGTGTGTGGAAAACGGAGGATAACCTGTAGGTGTCAGGTCTTTCCTTCCATCCTGTTGGTTCTAAGGTTCAAATTCCAGTCATCAGATTTGGCAGAAAATGCTTTCAACCTGCTGAGCTGGCTGTTTCTTCTCCTACCTCAGATTTTAATTTCAAATACCAACCCCAGTAAAGGGAATCATGTCTTTTCAGTTTTGTTGAAATGCCACAGAATGGAAATGGTTGGATTGCAAGGCCTGAGCAGAATAATTAAAAAATGATCTAGGGGACCTCCTCACACTGCAAAGTAAGGAAGTACGCGCGCGCACACACACACACACACACACACACACACACACACACGAATGATGCAGTGTATCACAAGGACACAGGAATCATCTGAGGGGGCTTCAGCTGACCAAACCTGAAAAAACTTGAGCACCAGCATTATTAAAAACATTAACAAATTATGAAGGGTCCCGAAAACCTGGAATTCATGAGCCTACAGGTTAAATCACAAATTTAAAATGGACATAATATTCTTAATATGGTAAACTGCTGATCACCGACTGCTGTACATTGGCGGAGAAAGGGGTGATGTTAGGATACTATCTTTTATGATCATTGTGAGAAAATGGGATCAGACAAGACTAACAACACAGGGAGGGGGGTTTGGAAGAAGAGCAGGATGTCCATGTGATCCCAAAGTGTCAATTTATAGATTTATAGTTGCAAGGAGAAATGAAGCTATACATGGAGAACTCTGAGTAATCAAAGCTAATTCACCTGCCATGTGTGTTTGAGATGTGATTCTCTGAAGATAAAACACTCATGTTCTGTGATGGCCATGGATGCTTATGATCTCAAATGGAATTATCAGACAAACCCAAAATAAGAAGTATTATAGCACAAATGTTCAGGGGATGTGGTGGACTGTAGTTATCTAGACTATGCATGACATAAAAGACAGAGAAAGCATGAAATTTAAAGATTTATTTATTTTACGTATGAGTGCTCTATTTGCACTTAAGACTTTATGCCAGAAGAGGGCATCAGATCTCACTACAGATGTTTTTGAGCCACCATGGGGGTGTTGGGAATTGAACTCAGGACCTCTGGACGAACAGTCAGTGCTCTTAACCACCGAGCCATCTCTCCAGTCCCCAAGTTTGAAATTTAGACAAGGCTAAAAAGACAGAGCCTGACCAGAGAGTGGTTCTTAATCCAGGGAGTGGGGGAGGACCCTGTGGGTTCAATCGGCAGTAAGAGGTGAGATGGTATTGTATCCATTCTGAATTTCCTACTGTTGATAATGGCAGGAAGTTGACTACATAGGCAACTACCTTCTTAGGAAAGAAATAATTCAGGGTAGAGGTATGTGTACCTCGCATACTACTCAACCCGTTCTCAGGATGCTCCAACAGAACAAGCCATGTTTGTTTATATATGGTTTGTGTAAATGTACATACAATTTGTGTTTACGCAGAGAGATAAAATATTTGCGATACTTTAACAAGTATCTGGGTAAATATCTGTTGTGGTGCTGGGTGCCTCTGCTGTCTTCTCATCCATACAACTCTCTGTAAATCTGAAGTTCTTTACAAATGAAATGTTGATTAAAAAATTCGTATCTGTTTGTGGAAAAAGTAATTTATACTGGAATGCAAATGGATGCTAAACATTTTAAGAAACATACAAAGGGCTGGAGTTATGGCTTAGTGAGTGAGTACTTCCTAATGAAGCCTGAGGACCTGAGTTCCATCCCCCAGAAGCCACATAAATAATCTGGGCCATGATGACACCACTCTTATAAGCCAGTCCTGGAGAAGACAAGACAGGTGAATTTCTGGGGCTGGTCAGCCAGCTTAGCACGCTTGGCCAGTTCCAGGACAATGAGACACTCTGCTTAAAACAAGCAAATGTCAAAACATAGGAAGTGTGGATGGTTCCTAGGCATGAAAGCCAATGTTTTTCTCTGGCCCTATATGCCTGAATATACATACAGACATGCACATGTACACACATCCAACACCCATGTGCATGCACATATACAACACACACACACACACACACACACACACACACACGACAGAGAAATGCACAAATAGCCAACACATCCAACAAGATTTATGTTTTGACTACAGGGAAATGACACCAGGATACAGGCCCATGTCCTATCTCTTGTGTGGCATGTGTTCACTCATTTTAATTTTGCATGTGCGTGTGTGTGTGTGTGTGTGTGTGTGTGTGTGTGTGTGTAGACTTTCTTCTACTCTGTGATTCTTGTGTCAAAATATCTTCTGCACTTTGTCATTTCAGTCTTGGTGAGAAACTAATAGAAATTTTCAATAAACACGGTTACCAGGCAAGGGTTTTCATTTATCGAATCTGTTGATTTCAGTGACCTCACTTTAACTGCCTGGGAAGAACACTTCTGCAGGTCAGTATTTTGGCAAACCACTTTTCCTGAGAGCAGGTAAGCTTAGTGAGCTTTTCAATGAGAGCTGAATCTGAGTGGGCTGCTACTCACTGCACCAGAGCACCTGTCCTGCTGCAAGTGTTGTCTCAGGCTCTTGCGTCACTTCCGGCATTAAAAATACAACTAGGCTGCCTTGGGCGGAAACGGAAGTAGTAATTACCTTCTTTAAATATCCTTGTTTTCTTAAAACCAGTTTAAGATTGTCAAAAGAATTTGTTTGAAGGAAGATAAAAATAACACACACCATCTGAAAGCAGGCTGGTTTAAGGACTGCCTTCTCGTCTCAGGTTAGCCCCTCGGAAGGAGGCATTCAGAACCCCACTACTCAGCTTTCCTCACGTATGGGTTCAGATTGCATTCATGGGCACTGTGCCAGATTCACTGATGACCACTCTAAGGCAGATTGTAAAGTGAAGCATTCTTCTCAAAAAACATCTGGTTCTGGAGGAAAAGTATTAGGAGTTAAGTGACACATTTTTGCTCACAACTATGATTTATCAAGTCACATAGTGCCACACTCTCCCTGCTCCTAGCTCAAATCTGGCAGGCAGACTTCCAGCAGCCACAACCAGGAACATGGAGGTAAGAGGGAAAATCTTCGAGTCCAAGCCAAACAGAGGCCAAGACTCCAGTTTATGCCGGACAAGGGGCTGCCCTTTGGTCAAAGACTATTTTACTCATTATAAAACAGCAAAGCCCATTAGCTAACAGTTCCTCTGGCCACCTTGGTGTGCACCATCTCCTTTTGAACGCTTGTTTCTTCATTTTCTTTACAAAAACTGTCCAAATCTCAGACTCGTTCTTCTAAAGTTCCTGCCCCCCACTGTTTTCCTACTTACATTTCAACATCTTTATTTCCTGTACCTTCAGTATCGACTGGCTTTTCCCCATAAATATCTCAATATACCAAATACTTCTATTTTAAAAAGTAATCAGGCAAATCAAAACTTCTCCTACCTCCCTTTCTTTCCTCTGTCTCCTATTTAAATATTAGATATCTAAATATCTATCTATTCTGTCTCCTGATCCTTGCTTCCATTCTCAGGGTGTCACTAATCGCCAAGTAAGGTTTGCCCAAACTTGAAAAGGGGTCTCCTCCTCCTCACTCAAGGAGCCAGTGACATGTGAGATTATTTACGCCTCCTCCTCAGGATGCATCATATAGCACGATGTCGTGGCCTTGAATGACTTTAATTATTTCCTCCTCCAATTCATTAAATGTGGCAGGGTCATCACTAAAACTCCATTACTACCGCAAAGACCCAAGGTGAGAGAACTGACTTGCTCATGGGTCTTTCTGGATTCCCAAAGATGTGCTCTGTGCCCCTTTGGGCGAGAAATTCTTTGTGTGATCCTTCAAGGGCTCCCCTGTTCTGTCACTCCGCTGTTACTGCACCCAGTGCCATTTTCTGGAAGTCTCCTTTCTATCCTCTCACTCTGGATCTCTGGCAATCAAAGGAAATGAGAATATATTTTGTAGGAACAATTAGAAAAACTTGACTTAAGAACTGAATGTCACCTTTTTTTTTCCTAATCATATTTGCCAAGAAAATAGCTTTGAACAGTGAAAAGGAAATTTGCAAAGGTTGTCCTCTGAAAATTACATTTAAAATGTCCTATTTTTAGTGTAAATATATATATATATATATTATATATATTTAGTTTTGTGTGTATGTGGTGACCATTATATATGAGTCTGGTTTTATTTATTTTTTTGGCAAATGGGTATATAACTTCAACAATTATACTTTTCCAGCTTTTACAATTTTGACAATTAAATATCTTTGGAAAACATTTACTGAGTGTTTGAGTGTATTTAATAATCTACATAGCAATCTACCATTACATAAACGTGAATACATTTGACCAATTTTTTTTTTTTTTTTAATGGAGGACAATTTCAGTTCATTGACACCAAAAGAAAAAAAAAAAAAAAGAGCAATGCTGCCTCCCTCCCACCCCCATCCTTGAGTATCCCAATGGTGCCTCTCTAAACAGGACAGTTGGTCAGGGGACAGACTCTCACTTCTGCTGCCTTATCTACCGGCCATGCACAGGCACAGCACTTGCCTTGCCATGCATTATTTACCCAGAGCTCAATCAGCCCCAACGGTGCCACGTGAGTCTGTCTGAAATCACTCATCTTCTTTGGTCCCAAAGTAGTGTGTTTCGTGTTTCGTCTCAGATTCTTGATTCTTACCTACGTGAACCCTAGTCCAAAGTTCAACCTCAATTCCTCCACCATTTGTGCAGGAAGGCCCTCCCAGGCTTGCTCCGGGTTGATTTTGGGGGAAGAAAGCTATTCCTCCAGGGTACTCCCACTTATCACACTAGACTTGTTAAAAGTCAAAGCACAATAAACTTCCCAACATTTCCTTTTTCCTGAGGGCATGTATTGAGATCCAGGCTCCATGGAGCTTCTTCTACCTGTTGGAAATTGGACTCTTCTTCATCCTGAAGGCAGGCACAAACTTCTACTCAATGTACCACAGTTGTTTAAGTTGCAGTTTGGAATGGTAATTGCCTAGTCTGAGCTCCAAATTTCACATCCCTGTGATTTAGAGATGTCACAGAAAGTCAACTCTTAGTGAAGAAAAAAAAAAATCTAGGGCAGTCAATGCTGAAGAGTTTAGCTAGGGCGCCAGGAGCCTGAATGGTGGGGTGGTTGCATTAAACTGAGCCTGGATATGGCAATGGCTTTTCTAAAGTGATAACAACAATAATGAAAGGAGTGGGCCACCCAAGGGACTGCAAACCCCAACTCCCGCCCTCAGAGGCACTTCCTCCAGCAGGGCTGTACTCCTAAAGGGTTCCTAATGTTCACAAGCAGCACTAGCAACCGGGGAAAAGGTGGACAAATACATGAGTCTGGGGTGGGGATATTTCTCATTCAAGTCACCACATGCACACACTCAGTCTTTGTTAAGGAAAGAATAGGCAGAGTTTGGAAGTGGAGGGGGCCAGAATAGCCAATTAGGAGTCTCAGTACTGGGGAAGAATAATTCTCTCTCAGCAGTTGTTATCAGAGTTTTATGAAATGCTATAATTGCAATTTTGGTGAAGAATAATTAAAATTTCATAGCACATAATTGGTAGTAAAGGGACACTAAAGTCATGGAGATGTGATCCTCAAAGTAATCTAATTTAAAGACAAACACATTATTAAAATATTTTATTACAAGTGAAAATAAAACCAAGGACTATTATATTTCTAAAGAATTTAAAAAGATGTAGATGAGACACTGAGAAGAACACTAAGGCCCGAGCTGGTTAAGATTAGGGTGTTTGGGGTAAAAAGCTGAGGCTGCCTATGGAAGAGAGCTATCGCCCGGGCAGCTGCCCTCCCGGTCTGTGCTCGCTCTGTGAGTCTCTAAGGACCGAAAGTAGTTTTCAGCTTTCCTCACCAGGCCAGTGTCTGGGATATATGAGGGACATTAGACTCACTTCTGTGGCTTCTGCTTAAAAACTGCTGTAAGGGCTTACCCTTTTAGACAGGTTTCAGAAGATCGTCATCTAAGATTACACGAGCTTCGAGAGTAGGAAGTACGAACAGAACAAAGGAGGCAAACCCCACTTTTATAGTGTCCCAGGAAAGGGTTTTCTAAGAAATGCCATTCCTTCAATATTCTTACGTCACACTGCAGAGTACCCGGTGAGATTGCCTTTATTTTTACAAAACAACATATCTTTAGAGTTCTGAGAAAAACGTCAACCGGATATTCACAAAATCTTTATTAAAATATCCATTTAAAATACTTATTCTTTTTTCATAAATTATATGAGATCATATCACAAACTATAATAAAAAATTTAACAGGTAACTGGAGACTTTAAATAGGATTGTTGAAAATCTATACTCTTTAGAAAAGATATATCACGTAGACTTTAACAAAAATATTCTCTGTAGACATGAACTAGCCTTTATCACAGAACTACCTCATTTGCGCCTAATGGAAGAGAGCAAGGCCAGCTCTCACCAGCCTCTCCACCAGCAAACACCACAGACACAGTGTTTGTCCATGGACAGCAGCATCCTCTGCTGGAGAAGAGGAGACATGCTTCTGTGACACTGTCAGCTGAAGCTGTGGGTACTGCAAAGGCTGTTGGACCCTGCCATCTCCTGCTCAACAGTTTAAAGAAATAACAAACACAATCATTTTCAAGGTCTTAATGATGCACGGGCCTTATCAAGAATATCCTTTCTGATTTTGGGGTAAGCTGGATGTGCTTCAAGAACCTGGGGAAAGAAAGTCAAAATAACTTGTAATGAATTGTTGAGAATGAGGGAACTTTGACTCTTACTATAAATGGGCATTTCGGCCAAGAGTCCACCGTATTAACACTGTAACTGTAACAGTTTGCAAAGGTAATCATAGCTGTAAAGTGGTGACTTACAGATGAGCAAATAAGAGCATCAGAACATGGAACCACATATGGAAACATCCCATACACACTTCCTAAACAGATGATTTAGAGGGCAACTTATAATACTTCTGTAACTTAGCTACTTGTGATGTCTAATAATCCCTGGGAGAGTGATATTAGCAGGGAGCATACATCAGATTTTCCTGGACTGATTTTGGAACATTCAGATTCCCAGGAATACTATGTCTAAGAGTGAGGAGCTATTCATTTAAAAAGATAGAACTCCACAAGTGATTCTAATGCACAGCCTGGCTTTAGTGTCCACTTTTACCCTTAGTGAGATTCTAAAGCATGGCCTTACTGTGGTGTCCACAGATACCTTAGTGAGAAACACTGCCTTATAGGAGTCGGCAGTCTACAGCATCCCCTAGCCAGATGTTTACTACTACAATGATGGACCATAACTATCTGATGTAAGGGACATAAGAAAACTGTAAGGACTTTACTCTGAACTGCCGCCTTGCATGGAGGACCACTGGGACACGGCAGGTACAAAGGAGCTGTGGAAATTCTAAACCTGGGAAGAGCTTAAATATGTTATTTTAATTGTGGGATTTTAATGGAATGAAATGCAGAAGTATTTTCTAAACTAAGGAATATTTTTATATGTAATTTATAAATCAAAATTCTCTAATAAATAGATTAGAATAAATTCACAAAAAGTTCCGCTTAAAATAATGACCTGGGAAACCAATACTATTTTCAAATGTGTGCCTGGTACCTGCAGAGGCCAGAAAAGGATGGTGGAGCCCCTGGAACTGGAGTTAGAGATGGTTGAGAGCAGCACATAATGCTGGCAACCAAGCTCTGGTCCTCTGCATGAGCAGCAAGTGTTCATAACTGCTCAGTCATCTCTGCAGGCCTTCAAATCCTTCCAAACTGGGTTTTGTTTAACATGTTTTCCCTGCTAGCCTATGTCTTTAAATTGACACAAACACTTTACTATTGGACCTCCAATTATAAACACATCCTTCTTTTAAATAAATTTATTTTCTAAATTTTGAACTGAACACTGATAATTTCTCCACAATTTAATTAATAAACTAGCTACAGGACTGCATCTTCTCTTTCTTTCTATTCAATGGCATTTTGAGAGTAAAAGAAAATTGTCCATCTGTTCTTTGAGTTATGAGCCTTAGCCTTGAAGAGCTGAGCCACCTCTCCAGCCTCCCCCTGTACTATTTAAAGAAATTGTAATTTAAGCATTTACCTGGTGACATATGTCAATTGCATCCACATATCGTTTTGCTTTTAAGTAATTAAATGCCAATTTGTATCCTGTTAAGACAAAAAAAAAGTGATACAGTGGTATGTGTTTTTTTCTTCCTCTGTTGTTGACTTATTAGGGAAGCCCTAAGGGAGGCTATTGGCCAAACTAGCACAGAGAAAAGTGACATGCTATTATAAAGCACAGTGAAATTAAGAAGAGCAAGCAGAAAAGAACAAAGTTGGAAAAAAAAACTGCAGTGAACACCTGTTGGGAGAGACATTCCACAGTGTGGTTTCTTTAACTTACTAAAAAGGTCTCATTGACTTCAGGTTACAGTAAAAACTCATCACAAGGCAGTAAAACACAACATACCCACTGATTTATACAGTATAGGTTCACTTACTACTTATTAGGGAAACTGATTCCTGTAGTCAACTTTCTATTAGGAGAGGAAGTACCTTATTTAAGCAATTGCATGAGTAAATAAATAATTTTAAACAGAGATAAATTCCATGAGAGAAAGATCCAAGTCAAGACCCAATCCAAGAAAGCCATAGCAGGAACCTAAACCACAGGAAGAGGATGTTGGGGTGTTTGAAATGAAAGGATAAGGCCTAAGCTGACCTAGCCTGGGAATCAAAAACACTTTCTCTTCAGGTTGGGGTGGAGGTGGGATGACTGCATATCTTAAGATCAGTGGTAAGACACATAGGAAACCAAACCACTTCAGGGTCCTTGCTTAGAAGAAAGTAAATCAGAGAGCAGCACAGGTGGTAGATTAGTCATCAGATGTCTAATTAATGAACAGCAAGTCTTGTCACAATCATGCATACAGAAATGCCACTCTTCTAGTGTTGTCAATCGGAAGTTTTAAGACACTCACAATGATTATTGCTCTCCTACAAGACTATTCCAAGAACAAGAAAACTAAGATTACAATCTTTCCACTTCCTCTTTCACAATGATCCCCAAGTCTTGGGAGGAGAGGGTGCAGCACAGATGCCCCATTTGGAGCTGAGCATTCCCATGCTCTTATTATCTGCACCTTGGTCATTTGTGAGTTTGTGTGTTAATCACCATCTACTGCAAGTAGAAACTTATCTGATGAGAGTTCAGAGGTGCATTAATCTATGGGGAGAGCAATAAGTCATTCATTAGGAGTCAGTTTAATACTCTGTCCATTTAGCAAAATAATTCTAATAGGTTGTCCTTTAGGGCCTATGACATGTTAACCACAGATTCTTGGCCCAACCATGGTGCCAAGTATGGGTTTCATCTTATGGAACAGGAATTAAATCCAATTAGAAAATGGTGGTTACTCCCATGACATTGTGCCACTATTACATCAATAGATATGTCTTGCTGGAAAGTCATTATTTTACCTCACAGGCTTCACATCTGGGTAAAAATAGCATCTTGCTATTCTTTTTGGCTCCTATTTTTAAAAATGAGAAAGAAAGCAGTATTGCCAAGGGGTGTTCCAACTTTATTGAGGTATAAATTGCATGCAATAAGACTCACCCATTTTAAGGAGACAATTCAATGGCTTTTGAGAAAAGGTATAAAAAAGCCACCACAATCAAACTAAAGAATAATCTTATTACCGACATGTGGACCAATGGAATCGAATTGAAGACCCTGACATTAATCCACACACCTATGAACATACAATTTTTGACAAAGAAGCCAAAAGTGTACAATGGAAAAAAAGAAAGCATCTTCAACAAATGGTGCTGGCATAACTGGATATCAACGTATAGAAGGCTGCAAATAGATCCATATCTATCACCGTGCACAAAACTTAAGTCCAAGTGGATCAAAGACCTCAACATAAATCCAGCTACTCTGAACCTGCTAGCAGAGAAAGTAGGAAGTAGTCTTGAACACATTGGCATAGGAGATCACTTCCTAAATATAACACCAGTAGCACAGACACTGAGAGCACAATCAATCAATGGGACCTCTTGAAACTGAGAAGCTTTTGTAGAGCAAAGGATACAGTCAACAAGGCAAAGCGACAGCCTACAGAATGGGAAAAGGTCTTTACCAATCCCACATTTGACAGAGGACT
Source organism: Peromyscus eremicus (assembly GCF_949786415.1). Taxonomy (NCBI): domain Eukaryota; kingdom Metazoa; phylum Chordata; class Mammalia; order Rodentia; family Cricetidae; genus Peromyscus; species Peromyscus eremicus. Next base: position 44,560,405 of record NC_081419.1, read on the forward strand.
GATATCCAGAATATATAAGGAACTCAAGAAATTAGACATTAAAATGCCCAACAGTCCAATTAAGAAATGGGCTATAGAACTAAACAGAGAATTCTCAACAGAGGAAACTCAAATGGCTGAAAGACATTTAAGGAATTGCTCAACATCCCTAATTATCAGGGAAATGCAAATCAAAACAACTCTGAGATACCACCTTACGCCTGTCAGAATGGCTAAGATCAAAAACACTGAAGACACCTTATGCTGGAGAGGATGTGGAGCTAGGGGAACTCTCTTCCACTGCTGGTGGGAATGCAAGCTTGTACAACCACTTTGGAAATCAATATGGTGCTTTCTTAGAAAATTGGGAATCAATCTCCCCTAAGATCCAGCTATACCACTCTTGGGCATATACCCAAGGAATGCTCAATCATACGACAAGAGTACTTGCTCGGCTATGTTCATATCAGCATTGTTTGTAATAGCCAAAACCTGGAAACAACCTAGATGCCCTTCAACTGAAGAATGGATAAATAAAATGTGGTACATATACACAATGGAATACTACTCAGCAGAGAAAAACAATGACATCAATATCCTGTAATATTTAGGTGTCTATGAGACCTCATTGGCTAGTAACTCCAAAAGAAAAAAACCTAGGTGACAAATACAAGGAAACAAGTGTCCTCTGTATACAACAGAGCCACTGTACATATGAACTCACAGTGGTTATGATAGCATACAGAAACCCTATGGAAGCTCAAGCCGGACCAAATCGCAAGATGGTGGGAAAGGTGGACACAAATCCCAACATTAATGAGGAATCATTAGCAACTGATAGCTGCTAGGAGAGAGAGAGTCAGTTTTTGCTGTGGGATGCTCTGTATGGCAAATGTGTTGCTAATTAGTCAATAAATAAAACACTGATTGGCCATTGGCTAGGCAGGAAGTGTAGGCGGGACAAGGAGGAGAATAAAGCTGGGAAGTGGAAGGCTGAGTCAGAGAGACACTGCCAGGCGCCACCATGACAAACAGCATGTGAAGATGCTGGTAAGCCACGAGCCATGTGGCAAGGTATAGATTTATGGAAATGGATTAATTTAAGCTGTAAGAACAGTTAGCAAGAAGCCTGCCACGGCCATACAGTTTGTAACCAATATAAGTCTCTGTGTTTACTTGGTCGGGTCTGAGCAGCTGTGGGACTGGCAGGTGAGAGAGATTTGTCCTGACTGTGGGCCAGGCAGGAAAACTCTAGCTACAAATTTTCTTTAAGAGTGTTGCCATTGGTAGGTTGACACACTTCAGTGGAAGGCTACACATTATGAATATGTGGGCAGCACAAATTAGACTTGATAGGTGAGAGAGAGAGAGAGAGAGAGAGAGAGAGAGAGAGAGAGAGAGAGAGAGAGAGAGAGAGAGAGAGAGAGAGAGAGAGAGAGAACACAAAGAAGTTTGGTGGCTAGGGAAAGGAGGTAGACCTGGGAGAAGTTGGAGCAGGGGTGAATATAGTCAAAAATTACTGCTCAAAGAACTAATGAAAACTTAAAGAAGAGAAAGCTAAAAATAGGATAGCTATTTAACATTTGGCTACTTCATGAAATATAATTAATATAAAATAATGGATAATTATCGACATTTAATTTTACATCTTACAAACAGAAATGGGAAAATGAAAACTTTGCTCATGAGCTCTAATGACTGAACTGTGTTGTTGCTTCATATCTGTTGCTGTGATAAAATACCATGACTAAAGCAACTTAAGAGAAGAAAGGGTTTATGTGGCTTACAGTTCAGTTATAGTCCATCAGTTCAAGGAAAGCAAGGTAGAACTCACAGCTGGTCATATGCTGGTCATATCACATCCATACCCAAGAACACAGAGAGAAAACAAATGCATCTTTGCTTACTTGCTCTCTGCTTCTTTTCCTCTTATTCCTCTCAGGGCACCCTGTCCAGAGATTAGTCTTGCCCACATGGGCTGGGTTTTCCCATATAAAACTTTTAAGTGTGGAAGTGTAGGCTTCTGGTTTGCTGACTATAGTGGTTTAAAAGAAAATGGTCCCCTAAAGGGAGTGGCACTATTAGGAGGTATGGCTTTGTTGGAGTAGTGTGTTCTTGTTGGAGGAAGTGTGTCACTGTGAGGGCTTTGATGTCTCAAATATACTCAAGCTACGCCCAGTGAGACATTTCACTTCCTGCTGCCTGCAAGATGTAGAATGCTCAGGTCCTTCTCCAGCACCATGTCTGCCTGCACGCTGCCATGTCCTGCCATGATGATACTGGACTAAACTTCTGAAACTGGAAGCCACCCAATTAAATGTTTTCCTTTATAAGAGTTGTTGTGGTCATGCTGTCTCTTCACAGCAACAGAACACTGACTAGATGGATGTTGACTAACTTTGGACTCATAGGCACATTGCCTGAGTTTTTAGTTTTTCAGTTTACTTAACTGTTAGGGAAACAATTCTTAACCTCTCATAGCAGTAAAATCATATATTTTTTTATGTCTATAGGTGATGTGCACCACTTGTATGTCTGGTTCCAATGGAGGCCAGAGAGGAAGTCAGATCCCCTGGAACATGTGAGGCATCATGTGGGTGCTGGGGATAAAGCCTGGAACCTCTGGAAGTGCAGCCAGTGTTCCTAACTGCTGAGACATCTCTCTCGTCCTTCTTAGCACAACCTTAATGATTAAATAGTAATCTTATTATGAAATGTTTTTAAAAACTTTGGAGTACCACAGAAATAATAGCAATTTTCCCGGAAAACAAACTCTATATGACTAAAATCCTAACTTCAATGTTAGAAGTCAATAAGGTTATCTTGAACAAAAACAAAATGAGAAAGGAAATAAAGGGCTAGGAAGCACAAGGAATATGTGCAGTACAGGCACACTACATCTCTCAAAAGTGTACACACTCAATTATAGGGCAAGCAGGAGAAAGAGAGTGAACCAGCAGTCCAGCGCAGGTGTGAGTGGATCCTCCCCTCACTGGATCTCCGTTCTTAGTGTTCTTCTAGTTTAAAATGGTACTTCATTTTCAATGTGTTCTTGTGCACATTTATACAAGGTATCCAACTATCTATACTCCATGTGGGTTCTAAATACATGACTGGCATGTCCATTTTAGTGCCATTTGCAGTGACAGCACCTGGTTCTGAATTTGATGGAAACAGTATGTAACTTCAAGGGTTTTTTGACAAGTGAAAGGGAAATGCACTGTTAATTTGGCCAGTCAGATTGGAGTAGTGGATATAGTGACAATCTCAAAGGAGAAACTCAGTAATTGAAAGTGTCAGAGGACTGCCCATGGATGGAACACTGGGAGGGGCACCAAGGTCATGTATAAACTACAATAATGTAAGGAAAAAGCTGGGGAGTTGGAGTCTCTGTGTTTTCTGAAGCTTTCCAAGGAACAGAGTATATAAATAAATTGGAAACATCTTACTCTGGAGGAATAAATTATCAAAATTATTTATATTTTATGGGTATTAAAGTAATTTCCACATTACAAGGTGACTCTATCTCCTATGATGTATAATACCAGGGGATGAAAATTTCTAAACAATCATTAGTTCCTGCACTTTATCCAATCCAGTAATTTAACAGATCCTAAAGAAACACAAGTCAGGGCCAAGTTAAACAGATGGCATTGAGTGTAAGGAGGATTGTCTGACTGCAAGTCAAACATTGTAACACAGCTGTTAAAGACTGGTGCCATCTTAGGCTAAGTTAATAACTTGAAGTCACCTAATCTAATGCAAATATCAATGCCCTTATACTTAGAATGAGCCAAACCATATGTAGAAACACATTCACATGCAGTAACACAGATCAGAAGGCACATAGCAAATAAAATAAATTTTCATGCTTTGTGGCCATAGAAACTCTTTCTCCCTTTCTCTCTCTCTCTCTCTCTCTCTCTCTCTCTCTCTCTCTCTCTCTCTCTCTCTCTCCCTCCCTCCCTCTCTCTCAACTATAAAAATCCCACCAATGTTTTAGGGGAGAGTAGGTAAAGTCTACTTAGGGGTTTCGAGGTTTCGAGGGACCATGTCAAACACGGAAAAGATGACAATCTTCTCAGGAAGAATAGAAAGTACCTAAGGGTCACCTCAGGAGGAAGTTCCCATGGAAGGGTCATCCTCTGTGAGAGGGAAGGGAGCCAGATTGCATCACAGGACAGATCTGCACTGCTTCAGTGAATCAGATTCAGCTCAGTGGAAGGACCCCCATTGCCAGTGAGGTTAGCCATTGAGTGCACTACTGATATCACCCGACTGCTCAGACACTATGGACTAACATTCTTCAAGCAAGAGTCTACAGACACAACTAATGATATTCTAGATGCTCAGAGATATGTAGCCCTTTATAAACACCCCCACACTGTACTTGAATGTTAAAAGGCTTTAGAAGATCAACAGTAAAAAGATGTAATGTAATGTGTATAATTTATTTGACAATGGGACACTTTTTGTCCACCACATTACCATCTTCCAAATAGTAGAGTGAAGAGAGAGAGAGAAAAAAAAGGCACGATTAGTCTAGATGAAAGTGACCGAAGACAAGCTGGAACTTCAGGAAATTATACTTAACTATTTATAGGTAATAACTCCTCATGAAAATAAAACATTGACAATAGAATTTGGTTTTATATATATATATATATATATTGTCCTAAAAATGAATTTCAAAGAAGATTTACAAATGATATACCATTTCTTGTGAACACCCTGGGCCCAGTTTGCTGAACTCACCCACTGCTGGATTTGTCTGGTTACTATGTTTCCATGCCATCTCGTAGTTGAAGGCCGCATCTGTATATGCTTGCTCTTTCTCCATAATGTATCCCATATATTCATAAGCTTTGCAACAAGACTGAGGGGAAAATGGAAGACATGAACAGATTAATCTCAATACAAATAAAATTTTATGGGATGTATATGCACACCAGTCATAATAACCCATCTAAATGGTGTATAAAGGGATGGTTTTGAAACTTGAATACATCACCAAAGTATGTACAGGACACAGTGAATAACTGATATGAAGACCCAGTGCAGACCTTTCAGAAGCAGAATTTCTTTTTATAGAAATACATATAATGGTATGCGGATTTTACTCATATACAAGCACCCAGTTTATTGTGAATAATTTAAACACATATATGGACTTAATATGGGTATATAACTTTCCTTCAAAAGTTAACTACTAACTCAGCTCCTTCTCCACACTGACACTTCCATATAACCAAGAAAAACATCCTCAGATACTATATAATTTCAACCATATAAATGCTAGGATGCTTCTCTAAAAGATAAAGACCTCCTTAAATACCACCCAAACTCACGGCACACAGAATGTACTAACTTCTAAATCACCCATATATTCAGACACTAGTCATATTTCAAATTGTTGAAACATAATTTAAGTTTTAAAAAGTTTGTTAGATGGAGAATCCAAACCATGTCCCAGATTGTGAGTGGTTTGAAATAGCTCATCTGTTTTGATCTAGAGAATTCTCTTCTGTCTCTTTTATCTTAACCAAAAGTAGCATAAAGAATATTTACAGTAGCATTTATCTCCATACAGGTTTAGTTGACTGCATCTTTGTAGCATTTCTATAATATAGTCCGATATCACTAATAATTCCTGCCTTTTACAGTGGTTCTCAACCTTCCTAATGCTGCAACCCTTTAATACAGTTCCTCATGCTGTGGTGACCCCCAACTATAAAATTATTTCATTGCTACTTCATAACTGTAATTTTGCTACTGATATCAATCATAATGTAAATATCTGATATGCAGCATATCTGATATGTGGCCCTCAAAGGGGTCATAACCCACAGGTTGAGAACTGCTGTTTTAGAGGCTCAGTCTGAATATTTCCTTTTTATGCTAACAGAATTTGCTATAACATTTCCCCCTATTCTAAGACATTTCATCATATTTTCACTAAAACCATTTCCCGTTAAAACACAGATCAAATATGAACCTGGGAAAGCCCCCCTTACCACTCAGATGTCCTAGAGCTCAGCAGACAGTCTTAATGTTTCAGTATTACCTTTTTTCATTTCACTTGATTGAAAATATAGTACATTGTTGTATTTATCTTAATTACTGTGTGTTCTGTCTCATCCCAGCACCATCTCTGTCACGGACATTTTCTTCTTCCAATGACAAAGCACAGGATGTTTGATTTTCCCCCTTTTTGTAATAGTCTGTCCATTCATAAACTCATCAATGTTGAAAAAACAGTGATACTTATTGCTTAGTTATTTCTTGGGAAAAAAAATCTCTACATCAAGATGCCTTACCGAAGACTGACTACTTAACAGCGCAGTTTATACAGAAACCCCAGGACATGTGCTGAATTATTCTTCCCTATCGTCTGACAGAAGAAGCCAGTCTATTCGCATACTGCAGTGTTGACTGATTCTATTTCTCCTCTTGTCTTTTTAAGCAGTCATGGGTTTAACATATTGGATGTGTTTTAATCTATTGCAGTTCTCGTTCCCTTGGGTACTTGGTGTCCCAACGCTGGCTGCTGGCCTGTCTTCAGTGTGGCTCCCGAGCGCCTGGCATGACTCTCACTGTCTTTGATAGCTTTCCTGCCATCTGCAATGGCAAGATGCTCTAGTGCTGTCTTATGCTTTCTTGGTCCAAATATCAGTGATTTTCATTTTAAAATTATATAACTCAAGGTTCCTAAGCTTTGATTCCTGAGCCTCATGCTTTGAAATAGACATGCTAAACCAACAGGGCTGAATGTTCCGAAGGACCAATCAAGTTTAATCACACAAGGTGTTGCTGTCTGGTCAGTGTTGACAACAGATGGGATCTATCTGTGTCAAAGACTTAATTTCTAGTCAATGTTGCTTAATCTCAGTCCAGGCATATAGTATTCAACTACACAGTAGTTTAGACTTTTAAAGATGAACAAGTATTTTGTTTTCAAGGTCAATTTAAGTGAAATTTGATGAAACTAGTCATTTAAGGCAGTCTACCCATTGATAAAGGACTGGTACATTGTAGGCTTTTAATTCCTAAGAAATTATCTTAATACTACTAGGTAATTATAAGTTCTCTTTAAAAAGCAAATGAGCCATCTTATAGTCTAATTTGCTTATAGAGAATAAAAAACAGATTTACTGTGATTAACACTTTTAGCTAATTGGTGTGAGTCTGTGAATATAAACAGCCTCAACTTTCAAAGTCAAATACAATTATTTCTCAGCAAGTACTAATTCATATCTGAACTTTAAAAAATGTTCATAATAAGACATCTTCTTTATGTCTGTACAACAAAATGCAAGCAAAAAGGGCTTACAGTGTACAGACGTGAAGATCTTCCATTTTATACCTAAAGAACTTGCATTAAATTGAATTGGAAGCCTCTCTCCAGATTATGCATAGTGGGTTCTAATAATGTGGAAATGACATGCAGCTGCAGTAAGTTCATCAAAAACACTTCTTAAAGGGAGGGACAGATGGCCACAATTAATACTCTGCAATTTTCATTAGTTCTGGGATGAGATGGGTAATCATGGCAAATGCTTGACATTCCAAAAGTACTTCTTGTAAGTAGGGCATTACCAGCTGAAACTTGAAGCTGCATAAATCTATCTTCCCATTACCTTATCATAATGTTCATTTCCTGATTACAGTAAGAATAAAGATTTAAGGTTCAAGGCACACTGGGGAAACATCAGAAACTGACCCATTGCTCTACTACAGGACATCTACGCAACACAGTTAACTGGTTGGTTCTCAGTCACCTACACGGTTATGGCACAGGCAGCGTTTTAGTAATTCTTCTGCCATGTCATATTTTGCTGACTGAATATAAATATCAGCAAGCAGCAGCCAGCTCTTCTCCAGGTCCTCGGCTTCAATAGGATTCCAAGTCATTTTTGCAATCCGCTTCAGCTGGTTTCTGGCTTTTGGCGTCTGCTTCAAGATCATATAAGCTGTTGCCATTCCCAAGAGAGCTGGGATATGATCCTTCTGTAAGAAAACTGAACTTTAGACCACAAGATGCACTGCATGGGAAGCAGCAAACACCAGCTAAGAAGTCACCTGTGCCTCTGTCTGGCTGTGTGCAGGGAAAGTGACCATCACTGTTTAACACGGCGGGGAATCCCAAGCAATCCCCTATGAGGAATTAGTGAACATGTGGCCCAAATGAACCAACAAACTATGCAGATGCTGAAGCCCAGTCCCAGCAGCAAGTGCAGCTTCATGTCTAATGGGACTGATTGGCGGATGTGGTTTTGTACAGAAATAGAAAGAATGAAATCTGACTTCACTGTAATGATCCCGAGAGTTAAAGTTTTGCCTCCTTGGTTCTTTTTACCTCCAAATGGTGGATCTTTCTGCTATTTCGCCTCTTTTATTAACAAAAATAACAATAAAACCCTTTTCCCAGTAAACTCTAGCCAATGAAATGCCATAAATAAGGTGTGCCCTAAATCATTTGCCCAGTCCATGGAATACTCATGGTTTGAAGTAGACTTCTAGATGTAGAGCCTGCAGTCTCTAGATAGCGTCTGAAAAGCACAATGTTCATTTAGATAGAGTTAAAGTCCCAAAATGTCAGTTTTCTGTAAAGCCGAGAGGCTAATAGGAACTGGCATACAACAGGGGCCCATAGAATCTACCCAGAAAATGGACATAAGCAACAGGGTGCAAATCCCTGACTGAGCTCAGCAGAAGGATTATGATACTTTCAGGAGGAGGGCCCAGTTTAAAGTTAGGAGAGCTGAGATGTGATATGAAATTGCAATGTTGTGGCTGTATCAAAGGCTGTCTGTAAGACTGCATTTGGGCAACTAATAGCAAATATCCAAAAAGGATCATGAAATGATCATCTGTTTATGCCCAAGGTTGATCTTGGTTGAAGTCAGAAGAGAGAAGGGGAATGTATTAGGGCCTGATGGAAACAGGAGGGATACAGTACTTTCTTGGCTCTAATTTTCTTTTCTTTCTTATTATTTTTGTTTATTTGTCTTTGTTTTTTCAGACAAAGTCTCTCTCCATAGCCCTGGCTGTCCTGAAACTCACTATGTAGACCAGGCTGGCCTCCAACTCACAGAGATCCACCTGCCTCTGCCTCCCTAGAGTTGGGATTAAAGGTGTGTGCCAACACACCCAACCTCTAATTTTATTTTTAAAATGTAGTTGTTTTTGAAGAGACTGTTATAAATTATGAAACCTTACCCTACTCATCTTAGATGGACAGAGGATGGCAGATAATGGTGGCCTATCATGTATTTGTCAACTGGTCCTAAACAACCTAAGAAGAGTCCTGCATCCATTCACATGAACAAAAATGTCCATGCAGTACAGATTTAAAAGAAGTCTTTCATTTTATAGCCTTCAGTCTGATTAGAATGGATCAGCTCTTCACTGCTTCATCATTGCTATGTGAAGTGTGTGTGTGTGTGTGTGTGTGTGTGTGTGTGTGTGTGTGTGTGTGTGTACATGTCCCGATGCCAGGTATCTTTCTCAGTCACTTTCCAAATCTCATTTTCTGAGTCAGGGTCACAAACTGAACATGGGGCTCAATGATTTGGCTATGGCTGTCTAGTCAGTAACTCCAGGGATCTGCCTGCCTCAGACTCCCAAGCACCAGGAGTACAGGGGCACTTCTACTTCTGACTCTTTATGTGGGTATTAGGGAATCTGAGCCCGTGCTTGATTGGCAAACACTTTACCAATAGAGCCATGCCCCCAATCTCCATAAACTAGACTTTCTGAAACAGAAAACCGAGTTCGAATCTCAGCACTAGACCTGAATCAGGCCTTCTTATGACTGTAGCTGTGGACCTAGCACTTCCCTGGTCCAACTTATGAAGCACAATTCCTTTACTCTCAGCCACCACATAGGACAAAACTCAGCTGTGGCCTATAGAGTGCCAACATAATCTCTACACATGGTTCAGGTGGGCCCATGAAAGCACGTGGGAGAGTGCAGCATGGGCTAGTGCACCAGGCTCCTCTTCCTCCATGACTTCCTGTCACATTCCTTTGAGACACAGTGTTTTGATTAGACGCCATGTTTCTCGCCTTTGTTTATATTTTCCCTTCACTCAGAAGACACTTTCCCCACCTCTACCTATAAAAATGCAAACTGCCTTAGATCTTGAATCACAGCTCTTTCTGGAACCACAGCTTCTTACAAGAGTCTCCCGACTCTCCTTAACCCACGACCTATGTACTTTCATTGGCAACTACGGAGGAGAAGAGAAAGCATTTTCTTTGATTCAGATAACCATTATATCCAGTACACTGAGCTCATTTTTTTTTTCTGAACATTATGAGAAATTTGAAAACAAGAAGGATACGTTATTTATTCTTATGATTTCCACTATGCCAAATACTTACTGGCTGCTTAATGAATATTCATTGTACTGAATATATTGTCTATGAGTTAAATGAAAAAATGCAACACAAACACCGTGTTGCTGAATTTTAGTTCACCCATCATCATCTCTTGGCTGATCTAGTTAGCAAACAGATTTGCAGGCAGTACCTGGGTAGCATAGACAAGCATGCTAAAAACCACACAATCTCATCTCCACAGAAAACCTTGCTTAGTCTCACTACGAAAGAGCTGCAATGCCATCCGGCTTTTCTTTCTTTTAAACTTTACAGTAGGGATGATGGATTTACTCAATATAAACTCATTACGGTGTGATAGGATACCACCTCACAGCAGTTGGTGGCTGTGACACCCAACTGCAAATTGTACCTTTAAAAAGTCTTTTAGATTTGCATGAACATTCCATTTTCCATTTTTCAGTAGCTGACATCCATCTGTTACAGAATGCCAATGCGGGGAAGCCTGTTCTTTTCTTGTCTTTTAAAAAACACATCACAGAAACAACATATTGATTGAATCTATATTTCTTTATAAAAAGTATGCAAGATGACACAGTGAATATACTGCTGACCTTGAAGTCAGACTGCTCATCTTTAAAATGGGAACAATAATCATAACAGCCTCTCAAGAGTCATGTTCTGAAAATTAGGCTGTACTTTAGGTCTTATAAAGTCTACACAATATATGAGTGTTATACCTTCCAAAACTATGATCTGAGCTATAATACAGAAGCCAACTAAAAAACCCTTGTTACTTACTTTGCCTTCACTGATGCCCTTATGTTAACAAAGGATGGCTCTCCTTTATTGAGTGAGACATTTAACATCACATTATAGGAGTTTTTTGGACTATTTTCATTTTTGTAATTTATTTTTTCATGAGAAAATCTACACAAATCAGCATGTTTCTAGAGCTGAAAACCTAACTTAGTTTATGTAATAGACTTAGATAATCATTCTAAAATAATCATGACCATCAGCACTTTATTTAAGGGAATGTTCACAAATGTCTTTTCCTGGGTTTTGAGCCAGGCCTGACATTAACAATATCACATTGTCACTCAAAGAAGGAAATTGAAGCAATCCTAAGAGGCATATGTGGTGGTCTGAATAAAAATGGCCGCCATAGGCTCATAGGGAAAGAAGTGTGTCACTTGGGGGTGGGCTTTGATGTTTCAGATGCTGAAGCCAGGCCTGGTGTCTCACTTTCTTCCTGCTACCTGCCAATCCAGATATAGAACTCTCAGCTACCTCTCCAGCACCATGTCTGCCTGCATGTTGCCATGTTTTCTGCCATGACCAAAATGAACTAAACCTCCAAAACTATAAGCCAGCCCCAACTAAATGTTTTCCTTATTAAAAGTTGCCATGGTCATGGTGTCCTTTCACGGCAATAGAAACTCTAACTAAGACAGCTTATCTGTCTTTGTTCCCTATTCCATCCCGCAGGGCATGGGGCAATACTTTTGAGAACATCATCTTAGAATTTGCAGAAGGGCTCTGCTCTGTGTGGTGCTGAGGCTGAGGTGAACTTGCTGTTTGATCTCGTGGTGGTTTAGAGTAAAAATGAAGTTGCCATCTAAAGCAAGTCTACACAAATCCATGACATTTTATTCTTCCTCGGAGTCCTAGAAAGTGGGCAATGGGGCCACAGTAAGAGGGTTTTGGTAGCCTGTTTACCACTGTGACCTCTAAGCCAAACCAAATAGAAAAACTTTTGATATCCTCTGAGAGGCACACAGCTGTGAGTTTTCAGTATAACCGTGAATTTTCAGTGGCAGAAGAGAAAAGAGATCAGTGATGGTGGTTAGAAGTAGGTATTCCTAACTGTGACTATCCCTTCCTTAGTAGTATTGTGCATGGGAAGAGAAAGGCCTAACCAAATACTCAGAGAGTGTCAGAGACTAGATTTGAGTGGAGCAGGAAAAGAAGAAGGAAATAACCACAATCAGAAATATGCCAGGAGGTCATTTCAGTGTTGCTAAAGAAAAATGGTTATTTGCATAACCGAATTACACCTTGTCAGTACTGATCCCATTTAGTACTTCAGCTGGAGAAATTCCAAGTACACCCAAGTGAGAAGGTGAACCAGCCAGGCAAGATTCATTTTCACTTAGTAACTTAGACTCAGCCAGAGCTACAGCATGAAAATCCTCCAGAACACAAATTCTTCTCTTTAGAATTATCCTTTGCTCTCATGAAGAATTTCCTTTCTGTGGAATTAATTCCATGTTTCCCCAGAGACTAACACAAAATAACGATGGTACACAATGTAAGATTATACAAAAGCACATATCTAAACCTTATTAAGTGTGCTATTAGGCCAGGTTCAGAAGATCATCAGCTACCCAAACAGCATGTTGTCTTACCACGCAAAGGTAGACAAAGCCGGGAAGGCAAGCCACTGACCTCAGAGGCTGCTATTTCAGTGAAGGTGTTCAGCGCCTGCTCCACGCTGGACTTCTGTTTGGTGGCCATCAGGCAGCAGTTCTCCAGAATGCGGAGCTGCAAGCGGCCCTGGATCGTCTGAGGCTTCAGTTCTTTCAGCAGCTTCTCCGCCGTCCTCACAGCTAACTGCACAGATTCCTGCTTCTCAGTCGAACTGCTGTGGACACAAAGAATAAATCACAAATGTCTGTTACTCATGACTTCAAATCGACTGATATTAGAATTCAGGGCACTGGCTCCTCTTTATCATTCATTTAAAGAATTCTTGGTGAAGACCATTCATTTCATTTTCTTCTAATACCAATAGATGAAGTATAAATGAATTTTAACCAAAATTAATATGCCCTTAGTGAAACACCATTAAACCCTGAATCACTCTAGAATGAAAATTAGACAATATCTATATAGGGTAAACATGTTAATTTTAGGTGATATATAATTGGAATAAACACAGAATCTTCCTAGGCTAGTATAGCTGAGGTCCTGGGGTCAGTCGCTAGCTCCACAAAAAAGAAAAGAAAAGTTCTAGGTAGAATCATAATATTGTCCAATGGCGTGTTCTACATGTAGTATATACTCAGAAGGAACAAGAGAGGAGAAAAGGTAGGAAAAGGGTCAAATGCCACATGATTTCATTCAGCACATGTTCCTTCAGCACACGTTCAATCAGTACATATTCCTTCAGTACATGCTCATTCAGTACATGCTGAATGTATCTATTTGGGGAAATGGAGACTCAGGAAGCAGAACACTTTCTCAAAGATCACAAATGGTATAATTTCCATCTGAGTCTAAGTCTATCAAACATATAAAATCTCTCTTTTCTTTACCTTGTTATCTATCAGACTCCTGGGAAGGAAATTTTACGTGATACAAGGTAGCAAATTTCAGGCACAGTAACAATTCAAATATTTGTTAGCAAATTCCCTACACACACACACACACACACACACACACACTCCTGCATCAGTAAAACCACTCACCTTTCCTTAACCTTAAAGTTTTAAAGAACTATTTCTTTTAATGTATGTGTGGTGTGCAGTGTGTGTGTGTGTGTGTGTGTGTGTGTGTCTGTGTCTGTGTTTGTGTCTGTGTGTCTGTGCATATAAGTACAGGCCAGAGGCAACAGATGCCCCATGGAGTTGGAGTTATAGGTAGTTGTGAGCCAAGCCACATGGGTGCTAAGAACCAAACTCAGGTCCTCTGGAAGGGCAATACATGCTCTGAACTGCTGGGTCATCTCTCCGGCACAGGCCCTAGTGATTTCAGTATTACTGAGAACACTTCCTGCTCTTGCTATCTTTTCTGCAGTTCCTAGCCTCGGGCTTCCACAGCTGTATGATTTGGTTTCCATTTTTGACCTTGAGACTGCTGGCCTTAGCACCCCAAATCTGTTTCCTGTGGCTTCAGATAACAACTTACAAAAGGGCCCTTCACACAGCTACCACCGTTGAGGTGTCCCTTAAATCTGTATGAGCACTAGCAACTCCTCTTCTGAGTTCTAGTTTGTATTTCAGCTGTTTAATTGAGGGTCTGCACTTGGGTACCCACAGGTCTAGAACAGTATATTTATTATCTTAACTTTCCTAAAACAAACAGGCCATTTCTCTACTTTTAAGTTTCACTGATCTCTCTAACCCAATCTTGAGATTTGTCCTTTCTTGCTCTAACACCCCTCCATTCCTCCATGCACCTTCCCCTGACAGCTACGCACTGCATGACTCTATGTCCTTCGGCAGCCCTGAACATCAGCTTCCTTTCAGGTCACCATCTCTAGTGTGGGCAATTGAACGGCCTCAGATATGGTCTTGCAGTCAAAATGGATTACATGCCAATGAAAGGCAGCCACGACCTGTTACACGCCCTTTATACCTTTAACCATCCCCACTCCTTCTGAGAGAGGAACAACAGACACAGCTTGAGGGGATGCCACCATGCTCCAGTAGCAATCCAGGGTGAACACTGCACTGCAGAGCTGTGGGGGTGGGCTAGCACTCAGCCTGAGCCTTGTTCTATCTTTTCTGGTCATTGCCTCAGATAAGGGATTCTGAGCTTGTTTCACAATGCTGCTGCAGGATATCAGTGAGATAATGCATAGAAAGAACAGAGCATAGGGTTGGCATAAAGCTACCATGTGTTACATAGGAAGTATGATCTGCTTTGTTTTGATTTTGCAGTGTGTGTATGGTGTGCATGTGTGTATGTGTACATGTTGCATGTTGTTCACGAGGAAGCCTGAGGTTGACATCAGGAATGCTCTTCAATCACTCTCTACTATATTTATTAAGGTAGGGTGTCTCAACAGAGCCCAGAGTTTGCCTATACAGCCAATCTAGTCAGCCAGCTTCCTCTGCAGATCCTCTGCCTCTGACTAGGGAGTGACTGAAATACAGGCCAGCCACCAAACCCACTGAGCATTTATGTGGGGTCTGGGGATTTGAACTCAGGTCCTCATACTTGTACAGCAAACACTTTAACACTGAGACATCTCCCCAATGCCAGTCAGTACTATTATTATGTAGACTATGTTTATTATGGTTGTCAATTTCTGTAATTTATTTTATTTTTGACAGAGTAATTAGGGGAATGCCTTTGTAATCCATCTATTATGATTTAGGAAATGGAAGGTATTTCATGCCTAATTGTTTTACTTTTTTATTGTTGTAATAAAACACCATGATCAGAGCAACTTATAAAATAAATTGTCTAATTTGACTAAATCAGAGTGTTGTTAAGAGTCCATGGTAGCACAGCAAAGGAAAGCTGAAAGCTCACACATTGATTCACAAACAGAAGCCAGAGAGAGCACTGGGAATCTCCCAAGTCTTTTGAGACCTCAAAGCCCACCCTCAATGACACACCTCCTCCAATAAGGCTACACCTCTTACTCCTTCCCAAAAAGTTCTACCCATTGGGGACTAAATATTGAAATACATGAGCCTATGGGAGGTACACTCATTCAAACTACACACTGAGTTGGAGAATTATTCTTTTAGTCAATACATGTATAATACACATATTCAATCTGCCTTTTCCTCAACATCATGCTCAAAGGTGATTTTCTTTGGCTTTTCTGCTCATTATCCCCAACAAATGCTTTAAAAACTGTACCAAAGGAAATGTGTCAATTGCTACTCACCCCAGGTCTCCATCAAGGTTTTCAAACACTTCACCTCCAATAGTTTCGTTATCCGGATTCAAGCAGATTTCTATCATATTATAAAGTGCATTTTGGCCCCAATCACTATCTTTTCGAGCTTTATTAAAATGTCGAAGGGCATCATTTGGTTCTCCAGTATACCTTATTGAATGATTGAAAAAACATTTCAATCACTGATTACAAATTTTATACTAGATCATAATATGCTTCATAAATAAATCTATTAAAACATTTTAAATTGCAGATTTATTTTTAAACATGAAGAAAAGCCTTTTCTATTTTCTGCACAATAAAGGGAGAAAAATCATTATAAAGTAGGATTTATCTGCCAATAATTTACCAAAAATGTAATCCTTTACAGTACTGAAATCCTGGCTCCAATTTTGTTCTGGAGTTATGTTTCTCAGCCATTGAAAAAAATCTCGGAACATCCTCAAGTTTCCCACATCTTCTCAGGAGATCAATCAAACGAGACAAAGTCATAAAATTATCTAGAAACAAGCAATACTTCAGATGTAGATAACATGTTAAGATATTTGTTCTGATGTTTATACTTCTACTTTATTAATGTACAATTTACTTCAAATGAAACACAATGTAATAATCAAATGTTTTATGTGCTAGAATTTCCTAATGAGATGTCTAGCCTTGGTCATCTAGCAAATGATACCTGTTTCACTGGGTCGGCTACTGTAGAAGAAGGCATAATGTAGGCATGTCTAGAAAAAGGTTGATTTTATGCTACTTTTCAATGTTTCTGGAGTCAAAGCTTCTAGAAACAACCTTAATCTGGGTTATCTAAACCCTAAAATTCAGAAAGATAGATTGACAACTTGCAGATGGAAGGTGGGTAATGGAAGGGCAGGACAGTGATTGAGGTAGGTAATCACAAGTTTTATTCCAGAATTTATTCTACATATGAAATGTTGAAGTCTAGGCTCAGTGGACCATATTACAGCGTTACCGTATTAGTTGCAGGATTTTAATCTGATTTCACCTTTTCCTAGACGAAATAGTTAATTCAGTTCTCTGGTTTCCAGTGTAACTTTCTCTTAAGTTCCTTCTAGCTTCTCCTATCAGTATTGTACTAGGATTTGAGGAAGATTTTGACCAAGATTCATGAACACCAAAAGAAGAAAAAATGCACAAAATTGTGTGTAAAGAAGAAAAAAAATAACTCAATTTCACGACACAGAGATGAGGTAAGTCATATATGTATGACTAATAGTCAACTACTTGTAAATAAAACTTGGCTGACACTTAGGGTTTTGATTCAACATTAGACAATAAATACTTCCCATTGTCATTAAGTGGCCCTCAATGCTATGATTAACAGCTGCCTGATAGTCTATTACATTAGTAGTTAATTTCTCCGGGATTCTTTTTTTAGGTGGTAGGTCTCCTGTGTTTCAATTATCCTAGAACTCATAGGGAATTTGTTAAAACTCTTAAACACACTACTGCGAGAACTTTCTTAGGGTGAATTCACAGAGCTAAAGTTATCTACATGAGCGTATGAACATAGCCCCAAT
Organism: Peromyscus eremicus; assembly: GCF_949786415.1. Taxonomy (NCBI): domain Eukaryota; kingdom Metazoa; phylum Chordata; class Mammalia; order Rodentia; family Cricetidae; genus Peromyscus; species Peromyscus eremicus. The sequence goes on from NC_081419.1 coordinate 44,577,907, forward strand.
TTTTAAAACAAATTATCCTTGACTCTAATTTTTAAAACTAAAGAGACGTTATTATATTAAAACCCTAAGGAGACAATGCCTGGAGTACTGAATAAAGCCTCAACCAGATATTTGTGTGCATATTCACAGCAGTGATACTTGAAATAATTAGGAAGGGGGAACTATCCGTATGTCCATTAAAGATGACAGATAAATGTGAGACAAGTATATCTAAAACACTAGCTTCTTGAAAATGTAAGAAACTCTTAACATAGCACCAGGGATGATCTCTGAAGACTATGCTAGGTGAAATGAGCCAGGCCCATGGACAAATGCTGCAGAATATCCTCTTAGTCACCCAGACTTGCTAAGAAGCATAGAAGCAGACAGCAAGATGGAGATTGTCAGCAGAGGAAGAAGCTAGAGGGGAACTGGGGCACAGAGCTACAATTTAGAAAGATTATACAAGTTCTGGGGATGGATAACCACATCTTGCTCAACAGTGTCAACATACTCAATGCCACTGAACTGTATGCTTAAAAATAGTTAAGATGGTGCTGGAGAGATGGCTCAGCAGTTAAGAGCACTGGCTGTTCTTCCAGAGGTCATGAGTTCTATTCCCAGCACTCACATGGTGGCTCAAACCACCTATAGCGGGATCTGATGCCCTCTTCTGATGTAAAGTCATATGTGCAGATAGAGCATTCATAAAATAGGTAAATCTTTGAAAAAATGGTTAAGATGATAAATTTTATTATATTACACATTTTTTCAGAGTAAAAAAAATAAGAAAAGGATTTTGGAAGGTTTACATCTATTCAGTTACATATGTGAAAACAATAAAATCCTTTGCCCTCTCTTATTTATCCTGCCTTGTGGCATCCCTTATAAAGAGCAGAGATTTAGGAAAAGGGAATCCAAAACTGGCCATGTCTTTGAGCAGTGTTAAGACAAGTAAATTAAATTATCTCTACCTAAGAATGACTCACTTTTCTTAAAGTGAGTATAATATCCACCTTCAGAGCATTGGATAAATTAAATCAAGTAAAGGTATGAAAGAGTTTTCTAAGTCCCAGAATGATTAGCTACATTTACAAGTGTTTGTACAACAGGATGCACAATCCATCATAAAGCCAGAGTCTAAAAGTAGAACTCAACTAAGCAAGGACTAAAAGTTAAAATATCTGGCCAAACATTGCTAATATGTGGAGACATATTTTGTAAATATCTACATTTAACACTGGGAAGCCAGTTTCTTGAAATATTCCCTCCGTCTAGTACTAGATCATTAGCTTAAGAAATAATGACCACAGAAAGACTAAACTACATTGTGTTATCTTTTTGTTAGCCTTGACATTTGAGAGAATGAGTGTTTTCATTAAAAAAAAATGGCAATGTATCACAAGGTAAAAACAGCAGCTGGTATATTTTTTTATTGACGGACAGTGCAAAGATATCAAAATAATGAAAGTGAGATGGGGCATGCAGGAGTGTAGTGCTGTGGAAATACATAGCACCAGAGAGGTCAGGTGTGCTTTCCTCAAAGAGCTGACCTTTGAAGAGCCTCATGGATGGGCGCCAGCCATTGCCAGGCTGACAAAGGCATTCCCAGTAGCTGATGGCACTGCACACACACACAGCAGAGTTCAGCCCGGGGAGGATGACAACCTTGATGTGGCTGAAGAGCAGGAAGAGGAATGAAAACAGAAGCAGAGGGCTAACACAGGCCACGATATTATTAAAACCGGGCTATAATTTTAGATTTTACTCTGCAGCATGAACCTACTCTGAGCAAAGGGGTATTATGGGTTGGAGTATTGATCTGATGACATGAGAGCCAGCAGCCGCAAGAGCCCAGGGCTGAAAGAACAGGCGAGGTGACAAAGGTATCACTACAGCGGTGGGTCAGGAGAGGACAACAGACTGAGTGCGTTACTGGGACAACAGACTGAGCATGTTACTGAGACAACAGACTGACCGCGTTACTGGGACAACAGACTGACTGCGTTACTGGGACAACAGACTGACTGTGTTACTGAGACAACAGACTGACTGCATTACTGGGACAACAGACTGAGCGTGTTACTGGGACAACAGACTGACCGCGTTACTGGGACAACAGACTGACTGTGTTACTGAGACAACAGACTGACTGCATTACTGGGACAACAGACTGAGCGTGTTACTGGGACAACAGACTGACCGCGTTACTGAGACAACAGACTGACTGTGTTACTGAGACAACAGACTGACTGTGTTACTGGGACAACAGACTGAGTGCGTTACTGGGACAACAGACTGACCGCGTTACTGGGACAACAGACTGACCGCGTTACTGAGACAACAGACTGACCGCGTTACTGGGACAACAGACTGACCGCGTTACTGAGACAACAGACTGACTGTGTTACTGAGACAACAGACTGACTGTGTTACTGAGACAACAGACTGACTGTGTTACTGAGACAACAGACTGAGCGTGTTACTGGGACAACAGACTGACTGTGTTACTGGGACAACAGACTGACCGTGTTACTGAGACAACAGACTGAGCGTGTTACTGAGACAACAGACTGACCCTGTTACTCAGCAACCAGGCAGATGGAACTGGGGTACTTGTTGACTACTTAAAATGGAAAAGGAGAAAAGTCAAGATATTGGGAAAATTTGAGACAAGATACAATATGATGATAGCCGAGTTACAACTGTAAAAGGTATTTTCAGTTAGAAATAAAATTGGACAGTATACTTCTTTTTAAAAGTATTTTATTTTTAACTCTGTGTGTGTGTGTGTCTGTGTGTGCATGTGTGTGTGTGTGTGTGTGCATGTATGTGTCTGTGTGTGTATGTATGTGTCTGTGTCTGTGTGTGCATGTGTGTCTGTGTCTGTGTCCAAGTACACACATGAGGCAAGTGTCTTCTAGGTCAGAGGCATCAGATTCCCTGGAAGTGGAGTTACAAGTGATTGGCTAGATGGCATAGGTTCTGGGAAGCAAATGCTCTTAACAACTACACCATTACTTCAGCTCTTGGACAGTACATTTCTAAAACAAGCTAAACACAGGCACACTCTAAGTTATGCTACTGGTGATGATCAACAATGCATACATAAAATCACTGTACATGTGTATGTATTAGAAGAAATTATACAAATTTATAGATAAATAGGTAAAGTCCTACCAGGAATAAAGTGTTGGGATAATCTTTTTGTACACTGTGTGAAGATGTGTCTCTGTTTTACCTCACCTGCCTAAGGCTTCTTCTGATTGGTTTAATAAAAGAGCTGAACAGCCAATAGGTAGGCAGGAGAGGATAGGCAGGACTTCCAAGGAGAGATGGAAACTCTGGGAAGGAATCATAGGCATGGGAGATTCATCAGCTAGATGCAGAGGAAGTCAGATGTATAGTACTGAGGAGAGGTAATGAGCCATGTAGCAGATTAATATAATTTTAATTTAAATTTATGTTTAAGTTTTAAGAGCTAGTGGGAACAAGCCTAAGCTAAGGCCAAGCTTTCATAATTAATAACAGGTCTCTGTGTCATTATTCGGGAGCTGGCAGTCCAAAAAAGACCCGTTACAATACAGCATACATTATAAAAAAAAAAAGGTCATGTAAACAAAAATTTTAATTAAAATTTAGTAAGCTTAAGTACTGATATCAATCCATTCACTGATTACTGAATGAATGATGCAATCAGTGCTTCCTCTAATGAATTCACTCACTCAAACTACTTTGAAAATTTTCTCAAGCATCCAACACCCTTTCAACATTCCCTATTCTCACCTAAAAACCTCGGTGTTACCTATCTAGGAAAATATGAACAGCCAGAACAGAATTCTGTCCCCTGTCTACTCCCATCTTGTCATTCAGACTCATTCAATCAATAGTCACTGACTCTGTACTATGTGCTGGCTTGCATCTGTCAGGGATTTAAGATGAGCACATTATTGCTGACCTTGAAAAGTATACAGTGTAACAGAGAAGACAAATATATATATATATATATATATATATATATATATATATATATATATATATTCATATATTAGCAAATACTCTCTTTTTGTTTCTCATTTTTGTTTATTTGTTTATTTTTTTTTGAGTCAGGGTTTCTCTGAGTCATAGCCTTGGCTGCCTGGAACTCACTTTGTAGACCAGGCTGGCCTCAAATGCACAGAGATCTGCCTGTCTTTAATCCCTAGTGATGGGATTAAAGGTGTGTGCCTGGCTTGCAAATACTCTTAATTAACAAGGAGTTATTTATTGACAGTGTGATGTGGATTAGGGTGATCAGTTCATCCCACTTTGACTTTGGGTTTAGCATGGAAAGTTCTGGATCTAGAGCCCTTGTAGTCCTAGGCAAAGTAGGAAGTAAGGTAGTTAATGCATAAGGCATTGCCTAGTGCACTCTCAAGAGTAATATACTTTAGATTACATAGTGAGAAAGAAGAAAGAATATATTATAGACAGAAGAGGAAAAATCTACACAAAGCTCCTGGCATATGGGTCCATGTCTTTCAGTATTGCTGGAGTACAATGTCCTTACACTGAAACTATGAAGAAACAGATTAAAAAACCCACAAAAGTAGGGGATGGGGAGATATATCAGACCTCTAAAATCCATGTAAAAATGCAAGGTGATGGTATGGGCCTATAGTCCCAGTGCTAAGGAGACTGAGACAGGGGGATCCCTAAGCCTCACTGGCTTGTCAGTCCAGCCTGATTCATGAGCTCCAGTCCAATGAGACACTTTGTCTCTAAAGAGATAGGCAGCTTACTAAGTAAGACTGATGCTCAGAGTTGTTCTCTGCTGTCCACACATGCCTCCCCTCATCTTTCTCACACACCCACACAAGCACAGAAACACATTAAAAAGAACCACACAAGTAAGAGTGGAGCTATTTGAGAGAGGAAGGGGATGAGATTAATGAGGAGAGGGACAGAAGGGGTTAATGGAAATGAACATGATAGACTCACCTGTATCCCTATAGGAACATGTCACAGGAAACCTCTTACTTTGTACAATTACTATACTCTTGTCAAAAAAAAGAAGAGACATGCTCCAAAGCAGCCAGTCTACCAACTCAATCACTATCAAGGGTTTGCAACAAATGCTACTATTGAAGAACAGAAACCTAGGTAAGAGAAAAGCCATGTGCCACAAGATGGCTTCTCTAAAGCTTGCAAAAGAAACTCTAATGTGTGAGGGCAATATGGCCAAGAATAGCTTAACTCTACTCATGAGGAAGCAGAGTCTGTGCTTGAAAGAAGTAAGATTAGATAATTCCTTCCTAGCACAGGAAATGGGAACAGCTTGAGGTAGACTGAAAACAACACCTGGAATGGGAAGTAGAAAGGGTAGGAAGGCCTACGGGAAATAAAGGTAGGTTTGGGCAAAGTGAGCAGGGAGAATAGGAAGTAATTTATGGCTGAGCACTGTCACTGCCACACTGGTGACTGGGAAAGGACTTCTCTTCCAATTCCTTGTATTTTCTCATTCTAGAAGTGGCATGATCTTAGGTGCGGGGAAGGAAGGTGATAGGAACACTAGAAGTTTGAGGAGACAGAAGAAAACGGGAAAAGCAGTTGGAACAGTGAAATCATTAAAGTAACACGGGATACTGCAAGGCGGCCCAGCTAGGCTATGCTCACAATTTACAGAGACCCACAGACAGTGGGGGCATTTTCCTGATGGCCACTTGAGCTACCTAGACCCAAGTGTGGAATTAGCAGAGTCAGATTCAATCAATTGCTCCTCCCCAACAGGTGATAATCTAAAAAGGCAAAACAAACAAAACCTAAAGAGACAGGGAGATGATTATATTTGAGCAAACATAGTCTTTGTGTATTTACCTGGTTTTCGTTCTAAAAGCTGCTGCAAATGAAACACTGCTTGTTCATAGTCCTGTTTTCTGAACATGAGGTCAGCCATCAACTGTAAAGATAAGTTAGTTCTAAAAACAGTACCACATATTTTTATAAAGCATATTCTTTTAAAGAAGATTTAGCACTATAAAAATATTTATGAGAAATAGGAGGGACAATTTGCAAAAAATTAATCAAGCATGTAAACCAGATTGCTCTGTTCACAAATTTTTATTTTTAGCAAAAAATAAAATGCTTCAAGTAGTGGCATAAAAACAAATTTGAAGGGCTAGAGAGTAGCTCAGTGTTTAAGAGCATGTATTACTCTCCCAGAGGACCCAAGTTCAATTCCCAGCACCTACTATGGGCAGCCTACAACTACTTTAACTCCAGCTCCAGGGTGACCCAATGCCTCTCATCTCTGAGGGCACTGGACTGAAGTGCACATCCCCTACTACCCCTACAATATAAATAAAAACTATAACCATATATCTATAACACCAATTCAAAGGTTATTCAACATTCCACTGTGCTACTGTAGAAACATGCCTCACTGCAGGAAAGTGACAATAAAAAGATTAAAGAAACCTTAAGTCACATATATTTCAAATCTCAGCAGGCAAGCGCTGCTGAGATTTTTCGTGTGTTTTAAGCAAGGTGAGTTCTATTCGACTTAGCTGTAACAGTAATCTTGAATAAGCCTCATACAATGTCATCCACACAAGGTACTGAAAGGCTAAAGAAAGCTTCGACCAGGTAGAAAAGAGACTGTGTAAACAAGCTAGTGATGCAGTGCGGTGGGGCTTTTTTTTTTTTTTTTCTCTCTCTCTTCTGTGACTCCAGAAGTTCTCTTGAAACCTTACATTAGCTCAGAATGTCAAAGCCTGGGTCTAACAAATCTTGTGATGGAAGACCACAGAACTCCACCTGTCCAACATGCCCCTCAGGCATAAAGAAAAGTTAACTAGCTCCAAAGGGAAAGCAAAATGTAATCTGGATTTATTGTCACTCCTGTAACGGTATGGCTAATGATCTTTGGTACTGGTTGGTAAACGTGCCCATGTTAGACATATGTTATTCTTCCATAAGCAAAAATTAACAGCACCCACCATTTAATAGTAGTTCTATGGGTCAAATTTTGACAGTCCTAACAGAACTAAAACTCAAGTGCCTGAGCGGCAGAGAAGTCCAGACTGACCATGGTGGCCGGTTCATTATCCTGGTCCCTCTGGAGAAGCAGTGCACAGTGTCTCAGGGAGGCATCAAGGTCTTCTTGGGCCAAGTATAACTGGGCCAGTTCCAACATTATCTAGGCAGCAAAAGCAAAATACTCAGACACTGGTTTCAAAATAAAATGAATGAAATGTTTGGATAAGATTAAACGACTCGTTTTAAAGTTATCACAATAAAAATGTCATGCACAGTGGAGAAGATAAATGACAGGCACATTCATCTCTAGTGTCTTTTTAGGAAAAGACTGAAAAGCAGGTGATAACTCACTTGAAAAACAGAGATAAAAGGGATTGCTGATTTAAAGCTGGACACTGTATTACTGTACAAACTTCTCTGAAAAGACCAAGGCATCCTCTTTAAACCTGCTTTCTCATTTTAAAGTGAACAAGGTTCAACTGGTAGACAGTCGCTAAGAATGCTTTTGAGCCAGAACTACTGTTTCTACCCTTTCAGTCCCCAACGGAAAGGGGAACTGCTTGGGTATATCTTACCAAAGACTATTCCAGCAGCGACCACACTGTGTTACTGCAGTCACTTCCAGAGTCCTAGCACCAGGGAACCATCAAAACACAGATGCTAAAGTGTACAGCATGGCTTACCTAACTGAACCAAACTACCTAGATTGAGATATTGGTGACTAAAAATAGCTTTACACTGATTATAAAAACACAGATGAATGTTTAAAATAAAGAAATTGCAGTTTGGTTTACATTAGTTATTCCACTATAATTTTTATATGTTCGTGAGAGCACATGTGTGCACACATGTGGGTGCACACGCGTAGGGGGCCTGACATCAGGTGTACTACCCTGTCACGTTGTGTTGCACGTTTTGAGATGGTCTTTCACTGAACCTGGAGCTTACCAGTTCAGAGGGGCTGACTGTCCAGCAGTCCCATGATCCTCTAGCTCTGACTTGTCAGTGCTAGTTAGATTAAGGTGCGTGCTGCTGTGCCCAGCCTTTTTACACAGCTTCTTGGCGGTTGCAAGGGATCAATTTAAGTCCTTACTCGTGTGTGGCAAGCACTTCACTGATTGTGCAAACTCTGCAGTCCCTCCAATGTAAGGCATCACCAGGTATTTTGTTTGATTTTGCATTACTGGGGACTGAACCCAGAGCTTGGCACATGCTAGGCAAGCAGTCTACTGTGGAGCTCCACTCCCAGCCCCATATGCATTCTGAAAGTTTTCTAGAAACAGTATTTAAAAAACAAACAAACCTGTTTTTTTGATACATTTATTGTCAAATATTTTTTATTAATAATCGTATAAGGCTTCTACATCTGAGCAAATTAGATGGTACCTGGAATAAAAAGAACTTACAATTTTGTAATACTGACCTTACTATCTGTTTCACAATGTACCAGGGCCTCTCTATAAAATGTAATTGCTTTTTCATAGTCTCGCTGAGCAGCAGAGTGTTTCGCAATCTCTGCACAAATTTCAGCTGCAAAGTGCTTCTGTGAGGGAACTGCATCTGGCTGCTCCATCTGAACTCGCTTCAGTATCCGAGCCTGCAGTTCTCGAGCCTAGAAAACAGTTGAGCATTAAAAAATGAGAAAGAATCAGGAAAGGAAAAGAAGCAATTTTCAACAGGTCATATAACAGTATAATTTTATAGTAAGATTTTTATGAGCACTGATGGTCTGTGACATAACCACCCCCAAAAGAGCCTTAATATGATCTCAAACATACAGCTGCTTGCAAACTAGCCAGCAGGCAGTATCTGTCCAACCAAAGTACTGCAATATGGAGTCTTTTTCTATGTTACAGGGATGAACACAGAAAAAAATATAGGAAGATCACTAGATGCTATTAGTAAATAATTATAAATGCTAAATGTTTACTACATTAATGAAATGCAATAATAAAATTAAATGTTGATAGATTATAAGTAACATGTTGATAGCTTATGAATTAATCAAATATTTTTCTAAAAATAATATCAAAACCCAACCAGGCTATTGAATGTAGTAGCTTCTCCACTCTTGGGAAGGTATCAAGGATTTATTTAGAAGGGATAGAAACAAAACACAACAACTAATTACCCACTGTAAAGAAACATCTGTGTTATAAGATAGAATAGCTAAGAAAGAAATGGTAGCAATAAAATGCCCTTGAGGCAACCTAATGTACTGATGTGCAATCACCTGCCAGTGTATATAAACATGGACCTATGCTGAGCACAGACACCCTAGAACAAGGGGTCCTCACCTGCATAAGAATAGTAAGTAGATTGTTAGATTGGAAAGATGTCTTTTTATCCATACTTCTGGTTTGTAGAACATTAATAAGCAGGAGAGAATGCCTATGCTTTAGTGCTTAACAAGTAAAATCGAACCATGATTTATTGACAATCATTCACTGTGACTCATTTAGTAAAAAGTGAGTGCCTGCTATACACCACACATTAGGCTGTACACAGGGCACTGTTCCAAGGACTCCTGCCAAAATGTTGGTTGACAATTTATATTTGGTGAGTATGATTTACAACATTTCAAAATTTTCATTTCTGAATCACCAGTTTAGAGGGTTATAATAGTCTTTTGGAAATGAAAGAATGATAAAACATGAATGTACATAGTATACAGCAAAGATTAAGTCTCTTTGATGCAGTTTATATTTGATTACATAAATATGTATTTATGCATGCATGTATGTTTCTGATACTGTACTGAAACATGTTCCACCTCTCTGGCTCTACCCTGATTTGCACACAGTAAGAAAGAAAGAATGAAAAAGAAAGAACAAACTATTTGCAACCGAGGCAACTTCCCAAGAACAGTTTCCTTTACTCATCAAGGTATGTGTTTTAGAATATTATTTTAAGATGTGTTACATTTGTTTATGCTGTGGAACATTTGTTTAGTGATGCAAAGATGTGTCACATTCTTTTATGTTGTATTTGTTTAACTCTGTGAAGCTGTGTTACTTTGCTTTTTTAAAACACCTGATGGTCTAATAAAGAGCTCAACAGCCAAGAGTGAGACAGGAGAAAGGACAGGCAGGGCTGGTAGGCAGAGAGAATAAACAGGAGAAATCTGGGAGTAAGAAGAGAGATCAAGGCACGAGAGAGGGTGGAGGACGTTAGGAGCCAGCCACCCAGCCACCCAGCCACCCAGCCACCCAGCTACCCAGCCACCCATGGAGTAAGAGTGAACGTAAGATTACAGTATTAAGAAAAGGAAAAATCCCAGAGGCAAAAGGTACATGCGATAATTTAAAGTTAAGTAAAGCTGACAAGAAACAAACCAAGCTAAGGCTGGGCATTCATAAGAAAGAATAAGTCTCCGTATGTGATTTATTTGGGAGTTGGGTGGCAGGCCCCCCAAAGGAGAAGAGTAAGAACAACTACATTTTGGCGTTCCAACGTGGGGCTAGAGTAAAAGAAAAGTGAACTACAGGTACAAACTGAAATGCTTTGAACCTTGGAGACAGCCTCAGTTTATACTCGCTTATCTACCTGATTATTGACATTGCCCTCTTTTTTATTTTTTAAAGGAATTTCTCTCGGTAGCAGGGGCCGAGATGTCCAATACCAAGGTGCAGCATCAAGCGAGGGCTTCTTTCTCTGCCGTCTTATGGCCAAAGGGGAGAGGTCAGAGAGGAGGAGGCTGATAGGAAGCTTAAAGTCCCTTCCTAGTCAACATGAATCCATTCACGAGGGTGAACATTTTGAACACACCTCATAGGTAGAATTCCAACTCTGTTTATTGAGAATTAAATTTCAAACACATACTTTCTAAGAGACACAGTTAAACCATTGCAACTTTTCTAGACAAACATAGGTTCTAAGTCTTTGATGGTGGCTATGATTCCTAGGACCAGTACCCAATAATGAAATACTGCTTTGGTTTATAATTTAGGTAGCACGTAGTAGTCTAGAAGCTTCTACTCTGTACCTGTAAAAGACTCACTCTAACGACATAATTTGAAAACTTGAGAATCAGAATCACCAGATGGGAGCTTTAAAATGAGAATTGTGGATGCCATCTCAAGAGTTTCTTATTCAGAAGGCCAGCTGAGTGAGAAAGGTGTATTTTTAAATGCCTAGGTGATGTTGGTGCCAATAGAAGCCATGCCTGCAGATGGCTAGACAGCCCTTCAAGCATCCCACCCGGCACAGCACCCACTGCCGTGCTTCATAACGAAGGAGGCATACACAGGTGGCGAGCACTGCAAGTCAACCGAATGGCTGGTGATTGTGAGATTCACTTAATACCAAACAGTGGCCTAAATGTTAACTACGGTGTCAGTCCAGAGCTGGGTATGTGGACACACTCAGTAAATATCATTACTATTTTAACACACTCAGTAAATATTATTATCATTTTAGCTCTCTTTTATTAACTAAAATCTATCCACCAGTCACTAGTCACTCCTGCATCTTTATTTTATTGTGAAACTAGAGATTATATCTTTGACATCTATTTTAAGTTATTAAAATGTTAAAAATTAAAATATGAGGGCATCACTCCACACTTCCCTTTCCTCTATCTCATACTGGTAGCCTCGTTTTCTTTTGTTATTACTGTCACTTTATAACTACACACATATATAAATACAGCCTGCTGATTCTCTTTAGTGTGGCCCTCTTTACAGAAGCTCTGTGCTTTGAATGATAAATTTATGAACTAAAAGATTTGTAAAAGGTATGTAATCTGTGTCTAACAGATATGCAGTCTATGTAATCTGAGTTTTATCTTTGCATCTGCTAAATTTCTAGAAAGACAAATGGGGTAGTGGTGTGTATCTCATTTGTTTAGCTCTCAAGAGAAACACATTTATAGATTAGCTTGTGTGTGTGTGTGTGTGTGTGTGTGTGTGTGTGTGTGTGTGTGTGTGAGAGAGAGAGAGAGAGAGAGAGAGAGAGAGAGAGAGAGAGAGAGGAGACACAGAGAGAGAAGAGACTGCTATTTTCATAAGGATAAATAACTATAAGATACTTGCATAAAATAATGTTGCATCTTATAGCTAAAACATTTTATAAAAAATGTTAAGTTGCTATAGAGAAATGGATAAAGAAAACGTGGTACATTTATACAATGGAGTATTACTCAGCTGTTAAAAACAAAGACATCAGGAAATTTGCAGGCAAAATGGATGGAACTGGAAAAAAATCATCCTGAGTGAGGGAACCCAGACTGAGAAAGACAAACATGCTATGTACTCACTCATAAGTGGATACTAACTGTAAAGTAAAGGATAACCATGCTACAATCCATAAGGCTAGATAACAAGGAGGACCCAAGGGGAGACACATGGATTTCCCTGGGAAGGGGAAATAAAGAGATCTCCTAGTTGGAGTGGGTGGGTAGGCATGGGAACTTGAGGGATTGGGTTTGGGTGTGGGCAGAGGGAGACAGTGCTGAGCGAGATGACTGGAAAGGGGCGTTTTACAGAGTAGGGTAGTAGCCTGATGCAAGGGAAACTTCCACGAGTCTGTAAGGATGGCCCCAGTTAAGACTCCTGGCAGCAGTGGATGCATAGTCTGAACTGGACATCCCTATGATTAGATTGCTGACTACCCAGGTTGTCGTTGGAAAGCCTTCATCCAATGACTGATGGAGGCAGATTCAGAGACCCAGAGCCAAACACCGGTGGGAGGAGGGATTGTAGGAAACGGGGGCGAGGGCAGGAGGGGGGGATGTCAGGAACATCTTGACAACCAGGGAGCCTGCATGGGACTGACCTAGGCACTCTGCATACATGTGACAATTGTTTAGCTTGTTCTATATGTGGGACTCCTGGAAATGGGAGCAGGGGCTGTCCCTGGTGCTTTGCCTGGCTCTTTGGAACCTATTCCTCATGCTGGAGTTCCTTGAACAGCTTTAAAACAGGAGGCGGTGCTTGGTCTTACAGCAGCTTTGCTGACCCATGGGAGGCCTTCCCCTTTCTGAGTCATTACGGAGGAGGGGTGGATTGAGGGTGGTGCAGAGAGAAGGAGGGGGGAGGGGAGCTGTGGTTGGGATTTAAAATAAATAAATAAATAAATAAATAAATAAATAAATAAATAAATAAATAAATAAATAGAATAGAATAGAATAGTATATGTATTAAGAAGGAAACTGCTTTTTTATTCCTAATAAAGCACCGTTATGTGGTAAAAAGTCAGCATTGAATAAAACCAGAGAGAAAAGGGTATTTCATTAATAATATCAACAAGAATAAATCCCTGTATGATTATTTAAAAAGAAGGCAAATAAAATTAAAATATCAAGACTATGAAACATTTTTTATAGCAGATACAGGCAATCAGAACATTTATTGTACTTGACAATTGAACAAATTATTTTAAAAACATGACCATGCAAGCTGACAAAAGAGGAAGTTTACAATGGTCAGTGTGAAACCTCTTGAAGTGGTTGAACTAAAACCTAGTTTCCATAAAGGCAGCGGCGAGACTACAGTAGTTTCAAACTGAAGTGCTCTCAACTTTCACAAACAGTCTCCTTACAGACTTTAATGAACCCACATGAAGAAAATCTGAACAAAGTGTCAGAAAACATCTTTCAATAATGGCAAAATCACTTAGAAATTGACATTTATTTCAAAAATATAAGGATTGATTAATATCTGAGAGTTACCTTAATATACCACATTAACAGACAAAATAAAACAGGGCATATAACCATCTTGACAGAATGACTTTCATTTTCTTATTAAAAATTGTTAGTAAATAAGAAATTGAAAAAAAATGACTGAAAGCCATTTAACTACTTAAGAAAACAACAAAATGTAAAACTTCTACTTTGAAAAACCACAAAATATTAGGAAAGATTAAAGATCGAAGTAAGTGGAGAAATTAAGCACTGAGTTCATAACACTTCCCCAGTTTTTTAGGCTGTAGAACAGAAATAAAATGGCGAAGCATCCTTAACTGTCAGAATGGCAGTGTTTTATGCGGACCGCCTTTAGGCACTGATACGTCCTCTGTAACTACTGGGTCCACAGGGAGTATTTTCAGCCGGTCTCCCGACTCTCTGCCCACAGTCCCACATACTGTACCTGCTGTAATGCAGCAATCGCATCGCCGGGTCTTTCCATTTTAGAGTAAACTTTTGCTAGAAGGACTTGGGAACGCCCATCCTCCATGAGAGCTGACAATTCAGTTACTAAGAATGGAATGCAAAGGGGACAGTGTCATTTAAAATAAATGTCTATATTTCTCTACATTAAAAAACTGGTCTTAAAAAAGATTTTGACAGTAAATAACTTAAAATTTTATAAAGTTAAAGTATAACAAAATCATAAAAAAAGATTTAGGATAGTAATTGGCTGGAAGAAAATGTAGAGAACTGAACAGTAATTAGCATTTGTTTTTAGACACTTATTAGCAGGTAATCTCATCACTCATGTCAAGATTGCAATTTTCATTTTTCAGTCTGTAAAAATGTCTGATGAAGCCATTAAAATAGAATAGTCTCTGCATACAATTAAGGAATTGCTTTTTTAATTCTTAATCAATTACCATCATTAAGGGCACAAACTATAATGTCAACAGGTCTGGTTTCTAGTCTAGGCTCATCTCTAGCTAACTATGTAATCTTTCCCCCTGTAGAATAATATTCCCTACTTAGCATGAAAGTGAAACTTCAAATAAGTCCAATAAATAATCCAAACAAAGTGGCACGCAATGATCTAAGGAATACTTTGTGACTGAAGGGGCACGTCAGACCCCTAAATGAGGACAAAGTCAGTTTGTTGTACCATTTATGGAGTATACAATCCAGGCCACATTCTGCTATATATCCCCTGCACGTAGGTCAGAGCACTATTTAGAGGAGTTGGTTCTCTCCTTTCTCACATGGATCGAGGAGTTCAATCTCAGGTTGTCAGGCCTAGCAGCCAGCACCTTTACCTGCTGAGCCATCTTGCTGGCTCAATCACTGTTTAACATTTCAACCTGTTGAAGTAGTGCTTTGTTTTATAATTAATTAACAAATTTGATGAACAAAAACTCAGCCTAGCATGAATAAGTTTCCAAAATTTGTCATGGTTACTCTACAGGTAAGAAAAGCTGGGAAGTGGGCGGAGTGACAAATAGAAACAATGTGGATGTCCACAGAAGCTAGAGTCTTTGCTCTGGCCTAATTAGAGGGCCAGAGTTGTAGGGCTGTAAAGGTAATGTGGCTGGATTTACAGAAAAGCTTTAGATCACTTCTGGATTCAGAGAGGCTGCAGCAGTTGAGGACTGAAGCAGGGCGGACTGGTGGAAGCAGGGAGGATGCAGTCAGGCAGGCCCAGCTAGCTACCATCCCAATCCGGGAGAAGCAAACGGGGACAGAAAGTAGTGGAAACGGAGTTGTGGGAACAGTGAGACTCCGAAATGAGTCATCAGCTATTTAAACAGAACGAAAAGGCAGAAGCCAAGACTTTGGTTCTTACCCACTAAAAAGGAAAATAAAGTTGTAATGAATGAGAGGAGGAGGGTCCCATGCAGAAAACATTTAGGAGATGTATTAAGAATTTAGGTTTAGCCAGAATAAATTAAAGACGTAAGTTAGAAATCAGGTACTTGTATTTATAAGCTGTGGAAACCTTTATATATGAAGGAACATGAGCTGTAGACTGCTGATTTTAAAAAAAAGGGACAATTTAAAGCTAATTAATACAGTAACACATGAAATGTGTATAAAGGTCCATTAGTCTGCCTCAGGCTGTGTTCAACAAACATTCATTAAGCTTTTACTACATAAACACAACACAGTTAACTTGTATAAAATACATACTGTATTTTCCCCTACAACCTTAGGCCCTTTTGTGTTAGCAGTGAGAGCTGACTGAGCAATGCACACTGTTCGGCATGAGTGAGAAATCACACAGTAAATGCATCCTTAATTGGGAGGATTTATGGGACAACTTCATTAAAACTAAACTAAGACCATCTGGGAGTATTAGAAAGCTTAGGGTAGACTCCTCTTACAGATGGAAACTTACATGGTGTTAGCAAAAGAAAATCAATGGAATGAAATTAAGTTTCCAAAGAGTCACATATATGGGACTTACTGTGAACTAAAGGTGGTATTTGAAAAAACAATTAAAGCTATCCATTTTGAAGATAATATAGAAAAATATTATATGTAGTTTAAAGTCCTTAATTGAAAATAAAGACAAAAAGGCCAAGTAACATCCCATAAAACTTTTATAACATGGTTATGAAAGCTTTTTCACAAAATAAAGTAACAAAGAAACCAAAGAAGAAAGATGGTCTGATTTGATATATGGTAAGACACAATAAATAAACTTGGCAAACAACAACAACAACAACAACAAATCCCGAAAAACAAAAAACAAAACAAAACAAAAAAATCAACCAACCAACCAAACACCAGCCCCAGCAAGATCGTCTATCACAAAAATGAATTTGGGCAGCTGAGAAAGGATTGGCATGAATTCTAGGCCAGCCTGGGCCTAGAGGAGATCATCCTTCCCATGAAACAAAGCAACAAGAAAGAATGAAACAATATTCAGTTCTAGTAAGTACACAGAGGTATATAAACCAAAATCGTACCACAGCTTTTTTTTAAAATTTTTCTTCAAATACTAATAAATACAAACACACAATATTCTGTGATTTTAAGATACATTTCATAATTTTGAAACAGAGGACTATATTTGCAAATAAGAAAAGAAATAAGATGAAAACTTAATAGTATAGAATTATACATAACTGTAAATACATAGTCTAGTGTGCACAGCCATTCCCCAATACCTGGGGGACTGGTTTTTAGCACTTCCATCCAATACCTAAATCCATGGGTGTGCAGATCCTTTATGTAAGTGATGTAGTGTTTTCACATAACATGCACGTGTCCGCTGATATCATCTAAATCATCGTTAGATTACTAATAACACCCAACATAATGGAAATATTATATAAATAGCTCTTCTGTGCTAGTTAGGAAATAATGACAAGAAAAATGTCTCTACATGTTCAGAACAGGAACAACCTTTCTTTGAAATATTTATGACCCATGGTTGGCTGGGTCTGTGGATTCCAGAATGTCAACTGTAACTGTGTGTGCATCAGAACAGAAGCATGAGTAGGCTGACTTAGGAAAATATGCAGGTGGCTAATTGGAGATTTCTCGGGTGAGTGGGAGAAAGCAAGGCTTTCACTTACTTCAGCAATCTTTAAACTCTGAGAGGAATAAGCACTATATTTTACTAAAAATTGAAAGTCTTAAAAAAAATAAACTTGCCCACTTGTAAAAAGGCAATGTGAAAATACTGGAAAAAAATCTCTATGCACAAATGTTTTCCCAGCATGTATTCTTAAGAAATATAAGCAAGTACTCGGGGAGATGGTTCAATGGTAAAGATGGCTGCTGCCATATCTGACAAACTGAGTTCAATATCTGGGATATACTTCCCTGAGTTGTCCTCTGACCTCAACACCTACTCAATGACATGAGAACACACCTGCAACACACATTATAAACCCAAAGAGGAAACAAATGTAAAAAATTTAAAATGCAACTGTACACCAAGGATTAAGATATAAGTGTATTAGTTGTAGTGTGGTTTATGGTGCCAATATGGGAAAACAAAATAAATGCTCAATAATATTAGTAAAATTAAAAATATTACCAAGTTATAAAACATTAATGCTATTTGATCAAATGGTATGAATGTAATGGTACCAACACATATTTCCTCATATTGTATACAGAGAAAATAGCTGAATAGGTAATACATTTTTTGAAAAGGAAAATCACAAAGACCATATTTATATAAAAACACAAACAAATGCATAGAGAATATATATTTAATCACATTCTACCTATATGGAAAGTAATGTCAGCAGAATTTATGGAAAAGCAGTTGACTTAATGCATTACTATACTTTTATAATGCCTGAATTTTTTTGTATGCATGTGTTTGTATGTGTGCATGTGTGTATCATGTAGAGGCCAGAGTCAATGTCAGGGCAATTCTTCACCCTACCTTTGAGACAGGGTCTCACTGAACCTGGAGCTGGATAATTTGTCTGGCCAGTATCAGATATGAATGCTGTCTCTGCCTCCCCATCTCTAAGATTATAGGCACAGGGTGCTGGGCTTCTTAATTTTTTTTTTTTTTTAATGTCAATTCTAGAAGTCCAAACCCAGGTCATCAAGGAAGTACTTTAGCAATGGGCTTATCTCTGCAACCCCTCAAGATGCTTGAATTCTTAAAAAAAAAATAATATTTTTACAAGTCAAGATTATAAAAGTGGCCAGGTGGTGGTGGCGCATGCCTTTGATCCCAACACTCGGGAGGGGAGGCAGAGGCAGGTCGATCTCTGTGAGCTGAAGGCCAGCCTGGGCTACAGAGTGAGTTCCAGGAAAGGCTCCAAAGCTACACAGAGAAACCCTGTCTTAAAACAAACAAACAAGATTATAAAAGTGTTGATGTGCTTAAATATCAATAACTGTAATTTATATATATTTATATCATTTTTGGAATTAAGCGCTTTTATAACACAATGAACTATTTATTAAATTTATTATTAGATTTAAAACACACCCATTTGGCAGAGTTGAGTTCTGAAAGAAGAAAAATACATGTGAATTCATATAACCAACTACATGTAAAAATATCAAGAAAACCAATATATAACTAGGTATTAAAAAAATAAATAGACCAGATTTATCAAGCAAACTTTTTTCTAATTAGAATGACTTTCATACCAGGTTCATGAGCTAGAGAATGCTGGAGAACTTTCTCTGCTTTCTCGTACAACTTCAGTCTTAGTAAGAGCTCAGCCAGGTCATAGCAAAGGCAATTCTGTTGTCCACTTTTCAGAGCAGCTTCGTAATAGGTGATTGCCTAGACAAAGTCCATTCCAGTTAGGGCTTAAAAAGGCACTGAAATGTCATACATCCCAGGCATAAGGCATACTGATAATAGAAATAACATATGAAGAACAGAGGGCATATGTCTGTGCTGTCAGAGAAGTAAGCTGCTTTTCTGAGAGAATCATAGAATACAGAGCAACCAGCATTTTCTTACAATAAAGGAATAATGAACAATACTAGGCAAAAAATTTAGAGATTATTCTAGAGGTCAGCAAGCCTTCTTAAACACATTTGTTTTCCTAGTAGGTGTACATATACTTAACAATGACCAGGCATAGCACATACACCAATCAAAGGAAACACTTTCTCCCTACTAGAAACCAAAACACAACCTCCTTGAAGCGTATAGCTTGACCAAACTGGCAGAGCAGAAAGGAAAGTGATTACGCTACATTACGTAACGAAGGAGATGTGGGATTAGTGACTTTAGGACCATTATTTGGTTGCAGAGACTGAGAAGAAGCTTAAAGTACTGCTAGGGTCAAAACAATCTTCCTAAAAGGCAGCACTGAAGGAAGCAGGCCACTGAGAAAATCTGACACGACACAAATACCAGTTTGCACACACGAACGTGGAGCTTAAAATCACCAAAGATGCGGAAGGTGGCTGCTGCTGCTGCTGCAGACTTCTCTACAGCAGGTCTGGATCAACTTGATCCAACAGATGTACTGACATTATGGAGCAGTTACCTTTGAGTAATTGTGAGTTTTGACGAGCGCTTTCCCGATTTTTCTTGCCAGTGTTCCATCTTTTGGGTTCTGATTTAATGCTTGTTCATAGGCCACTATGGCTTCTTCAGGCTAACATTGTCAGACACAAATGACCAACATTAACCAACAGCTTAAGTGGATCCATTAAAGACCAACATTTCCATAACTAAGGCCCTCCCAACATGGACTACTTTAACTTCAGTATATATTATATACTGAAGAACATGAAAGTAAACAATTCTAGAAGAAGACGGAAAGTGGGCCAGATATTCATCACTGTAATCATACCCACAGTGACCACACTCTTGACTATAGCAACTTTGCATTTCCTGACAGTCACTATAACGTCAGTAGATCTCTCTCCACCCTTCTGTTTAGAGGAAACTCCTGACATTCTCCTAGCAACATCTCTATTGCAGATAAGATCGCTGAGTTAAGTCTCCATGCTAAAAACATGGTGGAACCTAACCTTTTATTGCAATCACTAGAACTCAAATATTAAACGATGAAAAAGCTAAATTCCTTTTAATAGTAAGTTATACTAATTATAAAGTTCTACATTTTAAAAAAATATTTGAATTCAGTAGAATTAGAAATTTTACCTCTTGGATGTTCATGTATGCATCACCAAGGAGCAGAAAGGACCGGGGACTGGGCATTCTTTCAGCAATTTCTCTGGAAATTAGACCAACTTTACTTAGTATATTGAATACAGGTAACACTTACAAACCAGTAAGATAAAATGATGGCTTGTTTATCTCAAGTATACAGTAGCCTTCAGGATATTGCCAGTAGTGTTATCTTGTTAACATGTATACTTTTCCTGCTACATCACAATGCACTTTTCAAGGACTCTTTCCATTTTCTGACATGCAGGAGGAGAGTAATGGTAGACAGTAAACATTCAAACTCTCGTTGTCCAGAGGATTCCTTAACAGGAGGAAGGGACTGTGTGGTCCACCTGAGCTCTCACCTTCAGGGTGAGAATTAGTGGATGAATTACCTCCAAACCACATCTTCTGCTTCAGCATCTGCTGCTTTTTATTTGCAACAAGTAGATGACTGAGATCTTCCTGCTTCATCCCACCCCCAAGTGCTACAATGACAAGTCTGCACCACCACACTTGGCTTGCTGCTCAGCTTTAAGTATACCTTACCTAAGCATTTAAAACCTCTATGATAAAGCTAATTACTATTCCAACTTTATAGATGCTGCTAAGAGTGCGTGTCCATAGCTAATCTGTCAGATTTGCCTGAAACCAAACCATGCTTTTCCTTATTATATCACAGCACATCCAAAAGAAACTAAACCTTTTGGTTCCTGTTTTTGGAGACAAGAGTGTTGCTATACAGCCTCAATGGCCTGAAACTCTTACATAGGGCAGGCTGCTCTCAAAGTCACAGCAATCCTTCTGCCTCAGGCTGCTTAATGCTACAAGCCACCATACTGGATGTAGAAGCATGATCCTGACATTTAAACGCCTCACCATCAGAAGGCACTGGTTTCTTAGAATACTTGATAGTTACTAAGAATTTGAGTAAAATGTTTGGTTAGATTGTTGGATACGTTGATGAGCGGGGACTGACTTAGTCTGCTCACTTAGTCACACATTCACAGCAACATGTATGCACCGTGTCCTAGTAACTCTTAGGGCCTCATGTGACAAAGCTATTGTTCTCTCAAAAGGAAGAAGTGAATCATAACTTGGAGTTTGGAGCACATTAACTTACAATTTTCCTCTTCTACAATAGATATGCCAAGTATTAAATATGCCTGTCCAGTCTCTGGATCGTTGCTATATAATATGGTTATTAGAGTATATTTAACTCTGGCCTTTTCTTTCCCCAAACAAAAGAGTCAGAGCTAAAAGGAACATTTGATGAGGGTATTTCAGAAAATACTAGGCCATGCACTGAAGCAACCGTAGTTCTATTTAGGGTAAACACATTGGTGAGAGTGATCATGGGCATGACCACCTCCAAGAAAAGACCTGTAAAGACTCTGTGACATGAAAAAGACAGAATGCCAACATGAGGGTTAATTTCAGGAGGAAATATGCCATGTAAGCAACAACTTACCTGTAACAGGTGATATATAACATTTTCTCTTTTCTATGCTTCAGGTAAATATCTGCCATTTTTTCTTTGGCCTCTATAAAATAAGGCTGTTCGGTTGTGACATTTCGAAGCATGCTTAATGCACGCTCCGTATCTCCTTGAGCCAGAGCCAGGTCTGCATTAGCAATAGTAACACGTAATTCTTCACACGTTCCAGAAAACTCATGGATGGCATCTTGTAAAACCTTTGCTGCCTCGTGCTGTAAAGAAAAAAAAATGAAAGACTCCTACAAAATAGGCAACAAATTACCCCAGAGAGGAGCCTCATCTACCAAAACACAATGATGTCAGTACATTCATAGTATTTACAAAAATAAACTGATAGATTTTTAAGTGAAGTCTTTAAGTTTAAAGAGACCCAAACCAGTTGAGGCTATAAATATTAGTTAAGTGGCTGTTTTTTTACAACCAGGATGACAGCAGTTGCTATACAGAGTTACTACTATTCTGGAACAGAATTGTAAATTACATGATTACATTTCATGGTGGTCAACATAGGTAGGCACACTGAAAAATCCATCCAGGGTCAAATTACATTTAATTTCCAGGCACTTGCAAGATGCACATATTTTAGTGAAAGGTTAGGAAAAAGTAAGTTGCTAAATTTTGACAGTTGGCCAAGGGACTAATTCTGGATTTTTGATTTTCTATATGTATATCATATACATCTATGTAGAAAATTATTCAAATAGAAGTACATATTTATATATTACATATTACACAGGAGAGAGGAAGGTATTAGTACATACATGTGCATGCATGCGCACACCACACACCCACATACCCACACCCACACACTCCCCAAAGCTCCAATCTGCGTTATCTTACCTGTTCTCCATTTAAGCGGTGAACCTCCACCAACTCCAGGAAGATGGATAAACGGTGGCTGGCATCCACCTCAGTTCTGTGCTTTGACTTCGAGGAGGCTCTACTTCTCCTCATTCCTGGGAGGTTCATTGCCATGTGCAGAGTTTTAATTGCTTCTGCTACTTCTCCCATTTTCTTTTGTGACTGTGCTTTGATTAAGTGGTATAATGGGTAGTCTCTCACCTAAAAAAAAAAAAAATTAACAATAGTTCTCAGGTGTGTCCACAATGGAAAACCAGAGTTTACAATCCACCAAATATGTCATAGGATTCTTGAGTATAGCTCATTTGTGATCATATCCACAAAGTCTGTTTCTGACCTTACTTATTCACTTCCTAATCATAATTTTAAATTAAAATTATATTAGAAAGGACTTGCAAATTAAAAAAAAAAAACTTCACATATTGAAATGACCCAGACCCAAAAACTATACATGTCAATCAACTATGTAGAAGTTTAATCATATTAACTCTAACGTTCAGGAAAACTGCTACTCCAGCATCCTTGTGAATGTCAAAGAGGTTGAACAACTAATGTTTTTACAGGGCAAACAATACATCCTAAAATTTGAACTTTCAGTAAAGGGATATCTTTGAGGCTCCTCTAGCAGTGATATGCCTCTTAGATTTCTAGAAAAAAGACTGCGTTTCTATTCTTTTTTACTTTTAATACTAGAAGTCTCAAGGTGCTTTCATTAAACATTGGCCTTCCCTTTTCATATTACCCCTAAACATAAAGAATCTTCCATCTGTATTTCAGTCGTAAACAGTATATAGAGAGCATAGAGGGGACTAACAGAATGAGTAAATAAACAGAAGCCAAAGGGGATGACCCTCAGTGTGGTGGTGGGAAACTACCAAAGACCGAAGCAGGAAGCAGCCTTAGTCCTCCAGCAGCTGGAGGCTGTGCACCTGGGGACTGGACTGAACACTCACACCTGCTCCTCTTCCAGAGAGTGAAGACCAGTGCATGGACACAGCACTGGGTGCTCCTACATCTAGAGCCCTACTGTCCCAAGACAAAGAAGCAATAGTTCTGGCTTCTTATTTAGAACTTGAATTCTCTGTAGTGGGTAGCTGTTTCAGCTTTGACCTGGAAGTACTACCCCCACTGAGGCTTCTGGTAATTGTCACGCCTACGAGGTGGGGCCGAGACAGGAGCCCGTAAGACCCAAGATCCAGATGTGCCAGCTCTCTTGGTTCCTGGATCTTGGACGCTGGAGGTAGATGGAGCAGAGTTCTCCAGAGAACACTGCTGGACTGCACTTCACCTCTCCCGGACCCTGTAACCTATTCCTTTACTTGTAAGTTACCCCACAAAATAAACCTCCCTTTTAACTACGTGGAGTTGCCTTAATATTTCCAACAATAATTCTCTAGCTCATTTCATGGTTTTCCCCCAGAACGGAGTGAATCACCAGTTTGAGGCTTCCTTCCGCGAGTCTAAAATAGTGCTGGAAGCATCTAATGTTCAGGGAAAATGACTGAAATTTCCTGGATCATAAGAGATGTCTTTATAGATTCAAACCACATAATATTCATTTCCAATATCAGTGTGTATTATTTGACAATGACTCTAAAAAGAGATTATGGAAAAACAACTGTAAGAGGTTGTGGTAGTTCCCACTTGTACTCCTAGCACTTGGGAGGCTGAGGCAGGAGGATTGATATAAGTTTGTGGACAGCAGTCTACAAAGTGAATTCCAGGCCAGTTTGACCTATAAAGAAAGATACCACCTCTAAAAAAGCAGAAAAGGAAAGAAAAAGAAAAAGGAAAGCAAAGTCCAAGAAGAAAATGGGCAGTAACATTAAATTAACCTTCTCCATTCAAGTATTTGCACAATTCTGCATAGTTTAAAATTATTGTATATATACTTAATTGCTGTATTTAATTCCCATCATAACAAAAACTATTCTACAAATTACATAGAAAACTGAGGCTCAGAGATAAGTACAAAGACTAGAAATTGATCCCCGATCATTCATTACCAAATTCCTACAAATTTATTTTATTGATTTGTGGTGTGTGTGTGTGTGTGTGTGTGTGTGTGTGTGTGTGTGTGTGTATGTGCGTGCTCGTGTGTATGCATGCTGTGATATTGTCTTTCCATATTGTCCAGGCTGGCCTGGAGCTCCTGGTCTCCAGCCTCCTAAGTAGCTAGGATTACTGGTACCCACTACCTAGGTAGTCTGATATTGTGGTAGTTATGTTGTGGTAATTCATATGGTTTTTCATCTATCTCAAAGACATCTAAACATTTTCTCCTGTTTCTTGTAATTTCAAAATTCTATTAAAATATTTATTGGCAACGTATTTTAGATTCACATGTAAAATAATTGAACATGTATACATCCATTAAAAGTTCAAGGAATATGCTATGTCTTAACCATTTTAATCTGGAATACTTACATTAAAATTATAGCTCAGACAAAGTTCCAGAGACTGAGAACATAGTTTGACTTTCTCTTGAGACAAGTACACCTGTGCCATCAAGAGGTGGGCCTCTGCGTAGGAGGGGCTGTGCTCCAGACAGTGTTGCAGGTTGTTGTATGCCGCTTCGATGTCACCTAATGGGGGAAACAATGTCTGTGAGGCGAAGAGTTCAGAGGTAGAGCCCCAAGATGGGACCTAGATCACAAGCAGTTATGGTTCCAGTGTTTAACTCCTCTGTCATGAAGCCATGCCTCCATTGCTACCTGTCCTAGCTAGCTTCTTTCTAGCCACTTGAAGAACAGACCTATGTATCAGGACAACAGTTGGTCACCGCAAACCAAGGGAAATAGAAAGGATGACAGCTGGTGTCCATTATTACTGGCAGGACTAAGCATCTACCTTCACTTCCCTCCTAAAAAAGTTTTGTTTATAATTACATTAAAATGGGCTTGAGACTGTTGTCATTTCAATGAGGATTGTCTCTCATAGGCTTGAGCATTTGAATGCTTGGTGGCCAGTTGGTGGCAGTTTGGGGAGGTTTAGAAATGATGGCTTTGCTGGAGGAAATGTATCATCGGGGAGTGGATATTGAGGATTTTTAACCTCACTCCACTTGGAGTTCACTTTCTGGGCTTCATGTTTGCATCTGAAGGTTTATCTCTCAGCTTCCTGCTCCAGCCCCCATGCCTGCACTTGCTGGAATCTTATCCTTCTGGAACCATAAGGCCACATAAAGTGTTTCTTCTATAAACTGCCTTGCTCTTACCATAGCAACAGAAAGTGACAGGACAAAGACATTTATAAACCTAGAACTCTTTGGTTATCATATACACTAACAAAGAGGACATATTCTACAACTGGGCTACATGACTGTGTGGTATCAAAGACTATTGGGGTTCAGCCCCTCTATAGTTTTTCCCAGAGTTCCAGAAGAGACACTACCAGTGGCAGATTAATTAATCTAAGGAATTTGAATAAATCTGCATACATGAAACTCTTTAGCCCATTTATGCTTCTGAGTCAGTTCTCTCTCTACACAGCTTCTTTTCTGCTCTCACACTTAGCTCCTTTCTTGCATGATTCTCTTTACATTTTTCTGCTCTTAGTTCTTTTCCATTTAGTTCTTCCCCATCTAGTTCTTTCCATCATAGTTCCCCAATCTAGTTCTCTCAAGTCTCTGAGGTTTATAGTTATATACCCATGCAATCAACAATGCTCTGGCCAAAGCAAGGTCACACGGCTTGAATTCTTACAGGGTCAAAAGGAGGGGTAAGCAGTAATTCTCAGCTATCATTAGCAACTCAAAAGGGGAATGACTAATGGGGAACAGAATCAACTGAGGGCTAAATCTGGTTAGTAGATCTGAGAAAAGGGATTTATGTGCTCAAACTATATTCTTAGAAGTGGTTAGTTAAAATGTCAAGAGTCTAAGTCACTAAGTTATGAATGAAAATAAAACTGCCTTTTTTTCCCCTTTTGAAGCTGTATCTGTCTCAGCCTAATCTTGGCTGTGCTGTTTTCTGGCAGGGCGGGGTAGCTAGCAGCCTGTGCCACAGCTTGCTGTACCTGGGATGTAAAAGCCCTTTGTCACAGTCAGTTGAATTCCTACTACATATTTCTGCATCCCACAGCAGTATGTAAAATAGGAAAAAGGCCAAGGATACATTTCTGAAATTCTAAAGCATGAGATAAAGATTAAAATTCCTTTAAACACAAACTGAAATATCAAATATTTTAGAAAACATGCTATGTATCTGGAAGTCTTAAAAATCCACTTAACTAACCTTAAAACATTGGTTAAGATTAATGTAATAACAATGGTAAAGTTGATCCTTAGCTGGAAGATAGAGATGAGGCTCTACTTGGCATCATCAGCATTGACTCTAGGTGCTACAACTTCCTTGGGATGCAGTCCATCCATGCATATGTGGCACTCCCAAAAACTGGCTTTAAGTAGATAACACACTTCCCACCCTGCCTTTCAAGATTTAGGGGATGAAAAGTCCAAAATTATTTTGTTTAAATATACCTCACCTTTACCTGCTATCTATAGAAACAACAGGAATGAGTTCAGTTTACTAGTTCACAAGAACTCAGCCTACAGCACCTCCTACAGTACCCATTGTCCCCTAAGAGATAGAGAATTAGTGGACAAATTATTGACAGAGATAGCACAATAACTTATTAAACATGTTGTCCAACCAACCATCAACAAAACCAGTAACTCTGGGATCTTTATTATTCTAATGCCTAATACCTAGAACTATGAAGGCAAAAGGGGATGAGAATGCTAAGCATAATAAATTTAAGTGTGTCAGTGATGCCAGACTCAAAATGGAGTGGTTACATCAACTTGTAGTCCCCAACCCCCAATATTCTGTAATGATAATAGAGGTGAGTGGTTAAGTAAGGCCGTGTGTAGTATATAGTGCCGATGATGAACTACTACTCTTTCTCATGGGTCCTTAGACATGGGTTAGCTCTTAACAGCTGCTACTGCCAGACATTCTAAGAAACTGAAGCTTCATACATAAGTCTCTGTTCGATGAGTTTTCAATATGTCCTTGGTCCACTAAAGCATATATATCCTACATGTTTCTATTTACTCCCCTAATACATTTTTAATGTTTGGTCAGCTTCTCTTACTTCTCTTACTTGTTATTAGGTTTGCAAATGAAAACTGTTTAAGAAGAAGAAAGATGAATAATAATAAATTGGGGTCACTTTCATGACCATGGGGATGAAATTATCTGATAGCGGGATTTTACATTTTTGTTTTAGTTACAGATAAAACACATGCATCCACAGACACAATATGCACTGTACATGACTGTTCTCCCTGGAGTGGAGTACAGGACCTCTTTACATCTGTCATCGCCAACACTGCGATCAAACTCCTCAGTTACTTTAAGTGCTAAGGTATAGATCACCTGACAAATACTTCACTTTGGCCATTAAGAAGACAGCGTGCGGAAGACCTGGGACACTTCTGATAATCGTCTCTAGGACTGAAGAACAACGTCTGAGAACTGGAGAAAGAGGCTGCCCGGGACCTGCAGGCTAAACAAAGAAATCAGAGCACTTTCCTAAGATCATAACAGTATTTAGCCAGGATTAAACATACAGTAATTTGAGTGTGTCTAGAAGAAACTAGTATTTATTATAAAATTTCTCTTACTCTTTTTCACACTACCTTTGCTGTGTAATTGGACAAATACTAAATTATCTTCCTAGTTCATCTATGAATAGACTATACAAATAATGGGTTTTGTGCTGTTAGGAATTAGAAATTGTTATGTAATTAATATTTTGATAACACATGAAAGCAGTTATCATTCAAAATTTATCAAAGAAACATGTTGAAAGAAAAGACAACTGAGATGTATTTCTCGGTTAAACACTCTGCATTGCTTCACTGATGCTGCTTTCTTGACCTGAAGGATGGTCTTCTCCATCTTCTTCACCTGATGTACAGTCTGCTGCATCCTTCAGGTCAATGACTGCATTCCTTTACAGAAGGAATATGGGCCCTCTGAATATGGGCCACATTTCTTGCCCTATGCTGAGGCACAGACCATGTTCTCAAAAAGATGCTTAGTAAGACTATTACCTAACCTCTTCAAATCTCCACAGCATACATTCTATGGCACTTTTCCACGTAGTGCTGCTTCTTTTATGGGACTAGGGGTCTTTATGTATCTTCAAGTTCCGAATTTTATACGTCTTTGAAATGAAACGAAGTCACTTCTTTAAAACTGTTGTGATGGTTAATATGGACTGTTCTGCTCTAAATGTGGGTGAGTCCATTCTATGAACTGGAGTCCTGGGCTAAATACAAAGGCAAAGGAGCTGAGCAGCAGCATTCATCTCTCTCTGCTTCTGACTGGATGGGATGGAAACAGCCACTTCCCATTCCTGTTGCCATATATTCCCCATCATGTTGGACTGTACCCACAAACCATGAGCCAAAGTAAACCCACGTCCCCAGCCTCCTTTCCTTCCTTCTTCTCTTCCCTCCCCACTACCTTCTTTTCTCCTTCCTTCTTTCTCTCCCTTTGTCCTTCTTTTGCTAAGATGCCTTTATTAGGTATTTTGTTATAGCAACAATACAATTCACTAATACAAATTTTTCTCACCAGAAAAATAGTTAAAGGAAAAATGATACTAAGTATCTAATGGTCACCTTGCCACCAGGAGGTGGTGGCACATGCCTTTAATCCCAACACTCAGGAGGCAGAGGCAGGTAGATCTCTGTGAGTTCGAGGCCAGCCTGGACTACAGAGCAAGTTTCAGAACAGCCAGCACTACAAAAAGAAATTCTGTCTTGAAAAAAAAAATAGTCACCTTGCCACCTGCTCAGAAATCTTGAGAACAACTCTCATTTTTTTTCTTCTATTTTATGTTGTTTGTTATATTTTGAGACTGGACCTCACTATGCAGCCCAGGCTGGCCTCAAACTCTCAATCCTCTCACCTTTGCTATTTCAGAGCTAGAATTATAGGTGTGGGCCACTTCACTCATCATTTTTACTAGGGTTTCCCTATACAATCAGATATTAAACAGAAGTCTAGAGACAATCCCTGAGATTATACTTGTTAGGTTAAATATTAAAGGAAAGCTGTATGGGAAAGAGGCCCGTGAATGAGGAATAGAGCTGAGGCCAGTGCTGCCTTTCTGGAATGTCCTCATGAAAACTGACCAAGTTACAACATGTGGATAAAAATTGCATTATGGGAAAAACAGGATGTATAGTTGGATTAGAGATCTAGCTACCAAGGAATCTATTATTTTGTGATCTACCTGTGGTTAATTCTTAGCATAGTTATCAAAGAAATCCTCTGGAGTACCCAAGGACGGAAGCCCTGCTGGTCCTTGTCTCCCCTGTGATGTTCTCATCTGTGATATTCTCCTCTCCTACCCACAGACCAGTCACACTCATCCCCTTGTGTCCTTGTGGGTGTCTTCATCAACTGTTTCCTTTGTTGAAACAAGCTGTTTCCATGGGTCATCTTCAATTCTTCTTTTCTTAAAGCCTGCTCTGACCCTTTCACATAAATTTTCATCACCTCTACCCTGTTCTATTACCCTTAAAGCATTCTCCACTATACTATCCAGTCTTCTTATGTTATATGCTTCACCCTTTAAAATATATCCTTTGGGGCAAGAGTTATTTTTCCATAAGGACATTCCCCCAGCTCCATGCACTGTACTGGATGTGCTATAAAACCTCTGCAGAAAGAAGCCTCGAGTGAATATTAAATAAGCATTCAACATTCTAAGCAACTTGGATGGATGCTGACATGGGAGACTGATCTCAACCAGCCTGAGTTAATCATCAAGTATGATTCTTCGAGAGGATAGTTTTAAGACATTATAAAGGCCTGGAAAATGACATGATAAACAATCTGCAGAGCTCCCCAAGGAAAGGCCATTTTTCTTATTTTCATTGTTCATATACCATGTAAGGCTGTAAATCAGGGAGAAGCTAATACCTCTGGTTTTAGGAATGTGTATTGGATAGACTTATCTGGAAAACCTGTGCTGAAATATGAGCTGTGCATAAGGAAATTAGGTTATGCGTGCTTAGTGTCAATACCAAGGGGCACTGCCTAATGAATACATGTCACTTTGAAAGGATTCCTGGGTAGGCTACACAAGGTTCTAGTGCTACTACTCAAAAATGCTAATACTTACAAAAGACCATCATTATTTCCAAGCTAAATCAAGCAGATGGTGGCTGACAATATGGCTCCATATAAAATAGATGGCAAGAGCTAAAAGGAATATGATAGTTGGAGTGTGAACCTGAGAATACAGAATGTCAAGAAAGAAGTGAGGAGTCCTACTCTCGAATTCAAAGGTATGAGTAATGGACTATGGTATTTGTAAACTGTTAACTCGGTAGGTATATACACTATAAAAAGGTAGTGGACTCACATGCAGCCATATGGAACAAGAACAGGGCATCTCACACAAGAAGGATCTAATCCAAATCTGAATATCTCCTTTATGAAGGAGAACTGATTATTCTTTGGACTAAATGACTAGATGCTCTCTGTGCCACTCCAAGGAACAAGAGGAATAGTCAATCTTCCACTTTTAGCATGTAGCAGAGTTTGATTTCATACAGGAAATGGTTTAATTGGTTTTATTAAAAAGAACTCCAGTTCTGAGTTTGCCCAGGGTGAGATGGCACTTGATGTTATCAATCAGATCCAAATATGTAACATGCATGAGAATTAGGCACCTTTAATACTTCTAACCTGAGAGTTTTAGGATTTAAAAAAAAATTTAAATAAGGTTTCACAAATCAATACTTTCATGATTTGGTAGTAATATTGCTATAAAGATGGATTTAAAATAATTTCAATAGAAAGAATTAAGAATGCTAATTACAGGTATACATATAGTCAAACACTTCTTAAAAGAAACTTGTTAGCATCTCAGTGTGGGAGATAAGGGGCAGAACTACTTACCTGAATTGGACAAAAATTCAGATATTCAGTAACAACTTCTAGTAAGAAGTCAGGATTGAGCTTTTCAAAATATTGTATTCCAAGAGGTAAATCTTCTAAGTGTGAAAAGTGAGTATTCACAGCATCATTTAACAGATTTATAACTTCTTCCTGTCGACTATTTTTTTTTGTAGCAAGAACTGCATGCAAATACATTAATTCCTGAAAAATAAGTAGATTTCATAGGTTATTCCATTTGGCTACAAAGCCGTTTATTTCTGTTTAGATTTCAAATGCATATAAAGTATTATTTATAAGAAATTATTCAAACCTTTCATAGGAAATCATTCAAACCTAAGTATTAGCTGAATGGAATTTTAGGCTCATTGAGAAAAAACATTTAAAGTCGACTTGCACAGAGGTAAACTAACAAATGCAATTACACATTAAAGGTAGAGCTCATTCACCATTCAGAGCTAAGGATGAACCGTCATTTAGTTTCATGTTTATAATAGCAGCTGTGGTCTGCCATCTGATAAAATGTCATACCGCAGATTTGCCCATTGACTGCTGGAATTCACTGAAGAACTCTAGCTGCTGGTCTGCATCTTGCAATTGCCCTTCTATTAACTGACATCGGATGAGTCCTGAAATCAAAGTAATCAAGGATTATTCCAACCAACTAAACTAGGTTAAAAAAATTTTTCTTCCTTCACAACAATTCCGTTTGAGGCTGAAAAAACTAAAATAAGGACACAGCAGGGGTGGAGGTGGGGAAGAAAGTCAGTAGCCAGGGACTATGTAAAATCTTTCCCTGAACAACTCATAACTTGATAGAAGCAACCAAATAAAATCATTCTTTCAAGATAGCATTTGCGAAATCAATTGTTATTTTTAAAGATACTTGACTTTTCCTCTTGTGTATAGCAGAAAGTTTAATTAAAAGAATATATATATATATATATATATATCTGCTTCAGTGGGCTGGTTCTCAAAGCAGGGTTCCCCTGGAGGAAGGAAGTCATCACTGCATCACCGCATACCAGTAACTGCAGAGATGTTGCTCTCATTCAGTGTCATGGCAGTCCTGTACCATTTCCAGGCCTCCTTAACTTTGCCCTGGAGAATCATTTGGTAGCCGAGCTCTGTAGCAATTTCTGCTTGCTGGGGAGTTAAACTAAATGCTTTCTCTAGGAAACTTTGAACTTTTTGAAGAATGAGTTGATTACGTCCACACTGAAAAGACAAGAAAACAAGGAAAAAACAAATGTAGACAAGAAGTCCAGCTGTACTCTGAATAGAAGACCTATTTTTCTCTATACTCATTTATAGATTGAGGTGCACAGGATGAAGGAAAGAGAATAAAGAATATCTAAGAAGGAAAAGGGTTTCCTACCATCTGGATACTGTATCAACAAGAGTGTATGGCCCATCACAAGGTGTATATTTTAATAAATACTGTTTGACAACATCACCATCTTATATGATCTTGCTGTATGAAAACAATGATTTTCATGATTCTTTTACAAATTAGATAGGAAAGTCTTCATTTTAAGGTTTTTAAATCTATGTGCACAATTAAGTAAAAAAAAACCCTTTCCCCTCGAAGACAACTTGTAGGAATAGGGAAAATATTTTAAAAGGGCATGGCTTACATCTTTTTAGAAAAAAATTTCACTAAAATTATTTTTATGTCAATGCTGTTAAATAACTATTGAACATACCAACTTTTAAGAAAAAATACTTCTCTGGATGTTTCAATAAACTTAATTCTATAAGCATTCTGAAAAACAATGGAAATGTGTATGGTGTTAACACAAATAAAAAAGGAACATATCGGAGCTGGAGAGATGGCTCAGAGGTTAAGAGCACCAACTGTTCTCCCAGAGGTCCTGAGTTCAATTCCTAGCACCCACATGGTGGCTCACAACCATCTGTAATGAGATCTGGCACCCTCTTCTGTGTACATAATAAATAAATAAATCTTAGAAAAAAAAAGGAACATATCTTATTCATACTTTTAGATTTTTTTCTTTAAGTTTCATACATCCTACATGTTTTAAAATATGATAGTTTCTACAGTTTAGCAATTAATATTCTTAACTTCTTCTTTCAAGTTAGTTTGGTAATTCTTTATGTTTATTTTCTTCCATAGATTTTTGCTACTTCACTGAACTGCTCAAAGCTCTAATCCCTTTCCTTGGCTTTGCAGTTCTGCTCTATTTCCATGCCTATCACCTCACCTTTACAGAATGCTCCTAATAGAAACATGCCTTTACTACAACAACAACAAAACCAAGACACTGGCCTTTTCCTCCACTGAAAAACTCTGCAATTCACTTTAATAGATTTCCCCCAAAGGTTTTATAATAGAGAACAAAAGCACAGAGTGTGAAAGGGCTACCTCCACCCCCACATTTCCCTAGAGTGCTCTTGAGTAGGAGCAGCAGGAAATATTAATTACAAGGATAGAGGGGAAAGAGACAGAAAATACAAGATAGCCTCTAGAAGGCCTGGATCCTAATCCATTGGACCATGACTGGCCCTGCCCTAGTGTATTTTTAGAAATGCCAAGGGGTGGAGCAAAAGACCTCCCCCCAGCACAGCCAAGTGGTCCATCTCAGACACCTTCACTCAGGCTCATGGTCCAATAATCCTCTCCATGCAGACCTGCTGGGTAAAGCCACTAGGAAACCTAAAAAATGGGCTACAGCAACAGAGCACCCCAATCCCAAGCACTGCTCTCTGGCTTCCTCTGTCTGGAAGGCACTCTCTGTATCCAAGAGTCCCCTGAAGTCTTGAAAGTAGTAGTTATAGTCTCCTGAGTCTCCTTTCCTGGGAATGGATAATACACTTAGATCATACTGATTTCACCCTAGGCCATATGTTTCTCTGCTTCATCACTGACTGACTGCAAACTCTTAAAGATAGAGGTCTGGCATGCAGGCAGTCTTACGGTTCTGCTGAAGGCCATTGTAATCTTATAAAAAAGTTGAGCATTCTGTGGTTCCACGATATCCAATGCATTTCCTAAATTTTCCAGCTTGGCAGCAGCCTAAAACAAAGCAAACAATATTAATCTTAAAATAAACTAAGAAAAAAAGAATCTAATACATAAATAAATACTCTTATATACTGATTTTTTTAACTGATATATTTTTAATGGTTTACTTTTATTTTACGTGTATATGTGAGTCCCTGCATGTATGTATACACACCATGTAAGTGTCTGATGCCTGTGGAAGCTAGAAGAGGGTGTTAGATCCCCTGGAACTGGAGTAACAGATAGTTGTGAGCTGCCAGGGGGATGCTGGGAACTGAACCCAGTCTTCTGCAAGAGCAACAAGTACCACTGAGCACAACAATACAAGAGCATCAGTCACCACTGAGCCATCTCTCCAGCCCTTTATTACTGATATTTAAGAGACCTTGGGTTTTTACAAATTTCTCCTTTTGTGTGTGTGTGTGTGTGTGTGTGTGTGTGTGTGTGTGTGTGTGTTGTGGTGTATGCATGAGCAAATGTTTGTGTGTGAATGAATTTGTATGAACATGTGTGTGTACTGAGGCCAGAGGTTGGCTATCTATTGTTCTCTTAACTTTTGAGACAGGGTCTCTCACTGAATCTGGAGCTTATCAATTCTGCAAGACCAAATGCTAAGTGAGCTGCAGATGTCCTCCAGTGTTCTTCTCTCCAGTACTAGCAATACAAGCATGTGCCAGCATGCTGATATTTTATGGGTGCTGGAGATCCAAAATCAAATTTTCATGTTTGTGTAGAAAGGACTCTATAAACTGAGTATTCCCCCAGATCCCCCAATGGAATCTCATATATTGTAGGATGACTTAAAATCTATCTGAAGCTCCAGTTTTTTTAAAGCTCCAGTAATTACACATAATTATTTCTTGCAAATACCCATCATTAAGTAGAAGCCTCTGGATAGGTAAAGACAGCCATAGTGACTCAACAAATGTATAAACCGAGCTCTCTCTACTGAGCTCTCTCTAACAATGAAGCCATTCCACAAAGGCTGTTTGAATAATATAGTTACAAAAATGTTACATGAACCTTTGAACTACACAGATAGCCTAGCTTATATTTGAAATGTTTTCTACAATAGAAAAATCATGAAAGTGGTTAGGATAAGTAACTTCTGATGTTGTTTCTGGGTTGTTTCTTTTGGTGCTGAGAACCAGCCTGGCACATGCTAGGCAAACATCTCTTCCTCTGAGCTATAGTCCTGGCTCCAAGTAATAAATGAAAAGTTGACAGAAGATTTGATCCACTAAGATTCTTCTAGTGTCTACTAAAGTGTTCGTTAAGTAGTCACATCAGCCAAGTTAAACACACAGACCTCTTGTAACATGATTGCTGCAGACTGGATTTTTGCACTCCTTTACCAGCATCTAGGGAATGTGTGCAATACTATCAAAACACGCATACCTTATCTTAATGATTTCATCCTGCACTCATCTAACTCATGCGAACTCAACTAAGTTGCAAACATATTATGAAATCTACTTTGTATATGTACGTTCATATCTGGATCACAGACAATGCTATGTACCAGAATTTTACATAAAAATACATATACTCTACTATCAACCTAAAACCATTTTTGAGAGAAATTTCCCTACATGTGTGCTTTACTAGTTGGTACAAGATGGTAAAGTCTTTGTAATGCTGTGTTTCTGGCAACTAATTAAAAATTATAATACAAATATTTTGAGATAGAACTTCAAGCTTCTAAGGAATACGCACACATGCATTTATCAGGGTGTGTGATGAAATTCATCATGACAGGCGACTTCAGTCATGCACTACAATTTACCTTCTCTATGTCCCCCTCCCTACATAGATAATATAGAGCCAACATTCTCAGTGCCTCCACATTGTGACTGTCCTGAAGCAGCAACCTGTAGGGAAACATGTCAGTTAATAATAAAATAACTGGAGTTGGGTTTTTTTTTTTTTTTGAGGAATTAAACATTTAGTGGCTTGACTCTTCTACTACTCAAATAAGTAGTTTTAATGATTATTTTTAGGTTAAAAAGTTATCTAGAAGTTAATTTTTGATGTTTTAAAATATGGATAGGGGTTATGCCTGATTCTAATACCATAGTAATGCTACATCAAATATTAGTTAACTATACACAACAGTGTATAGAAAGTTGAGTTCAGGAGCCGGAGACAAGGTCAGTGGTTAAGAGCACTTGCTGCTCTTGCAGAGGACCTGGGTTCAGGTCTAAGTTCCCAGCAGTCCCAGGGGATCTGACACTTTCATCTGGTCTCCGTGGGAAGCACATGCATGTGGAGCACTCACATACAAGCAGGAAAAACCTTCATACACACAAAGTAAAAATAAATAAACAAAAATTTTAAGATGGTGCATTTACCTCAAGCAGGTTTTTTTAAAGGGATTCTAACAATGCCAAAAAGAGTGAAATATTTAGATATGTGAGAATATTATTCATAAATTTTAACTAGATTCCTATGTGATAAAACACAACTTGGAAAATATTATGAAGACATTTATTAATCCTAAGAAAAAACAAAAGGCACAAATATAGCAAGAACTGTTCTATGCTATAAGAATTCTTAGGAAACTTTACTAAAAGGAATTATAAAGTAACTGTTCAGAAGGGCTCACCTACAAGCCCTTGCATGAGTGTATTAAATAATGAATTTCTGACTCACTTTTTCTCCTTCTGAATATGTCTTGTGCTACGCTACTGTACAGTTCCTCCCTGCAGAAGTTGGTGTGCTCTATGGCACTGTGACTACAGACTGGGGTCTTGGCCTTGCACTGGCCAATGGGATGACATCAGGAGAGCCAGCCAGCCAGCCCTGCCTACTCTGCACGGGCAGTCTGGATTTTGTCTCTGCTCTCAGGTCTTTGCTATCACCAGGAGAAATGTTTCATCTGTGCTGTTATGGCTGGTTACTGAGGTCTGGAACTTGATGCAGAGTCCCAGCAATCAAATCCCTCCCGACATCAGTCGATACAGATCACTGATACTCAAACAAGAAACTGATGTAGACTGTTTTACTCCTTGAGATGTGCAGTTGCTTATTTTACACCAGTTGCTGTCTGGTATAATATTGCTCAGCTTGGGTTAAAAGTTTCCCCCTAAATAACCTATATGTAGTGCTTGATAAAACACTTAACAGGTTCGTACCTTAGTTCAGCTGCAAAGTGGGGATGACTACATCTCAGGTATAAGCCACCTTCCCATCAGCCAGGCCCTCTGAGCACTTTAAACATGCCATCTATAACTTACTTTCACTCACAAAGTTCAGACCAAACAGCCTGGGGTCATCTTCCCCCAGTCTCTTGCCTTCCTAGCTAAAATATATCTAAATCCCAGTTACTTCTCAAAGCACCTTAAGCATAACTGTCCTGCTTCCCTGACCAGTACTTCTCCTTCAGATTATGGCAGCGGCAGGAAAATGGTCCCGCTGCTTTTGCCCTCGCACCGTTCCCCACACAGTTCTCAAATCGGCAATGATTCCATGAAATGCTGTGTGGTATTTTGTGTTCTGATAAATAAAGCTTGCTTAGAGTCAGAGGGCGGAGCTAGCCACTAGATAACCGTAGAGGTCTGGAGGTCAGTGCAGAGAGGAAACAGGAAGTGATAAGGTGGGGCCAAGACAGGATCTTGCTCCTTTTGGACTGGAGAAACTGAAGAAAAAGTGACTGTGGCTGCTCTCCTGCTTCTCTGATCTTTCAGCTTTTATCCTGACACCTGACTCCTGGTTTTTATTGTTAAGATCAGATTTATGCTTCATGTGGTGCCTAACAATACTTCTTTATTCAAAACACTAACAACTTTGCATGTCAGAAGAAATATCAAACTCTGGCCCACAAGATCCTTCATTACTCAGCACCTGCTCCCTCCCCATTACCTTCTCTGGTTTTGCCTTAACTCCACTCTGTCCCTCAAACAGATGAAAGATGCTATGGCCTCAGGACCTCTGCACAGAGCTCTTCCTTGGGTAAGGCTTTCTCTTAGGTACCTGCGTGGCTTGCTTCCATGACCTTCTCCAGGTTTTTGCTCAGATGCCATTCTTCAGTGAGGCTTTCCACCACCACCTCCAACTCCTACCCCCAACATGCCATACTTGACTATTTTCCCCTCCCTAGCACCTATGTTTAATTACTACATAATTATGCTGTTTAGCATATGATTCGTCTCACTTTACTATTACCTTCCTAATGGCAGAGAGACTTGTTCACTAAAGGAGTGTCTATCTTAAAATAGATACTCAGCGATTGATGTGAATAAACAAATTCAGGGGTTTTGCATAAGTATGTGCTCCATGCTATGTATGTGTTAGCATTTACAGGGGCCTGCATATGTGCACATGCATGTGGAGGCCCCGGGCACTCTTCACCTTCCGTTTTGAGGCAGTGTCTTTTGCTCTGGGGACTCCCTGTCTATTCCTCCCACACAGTGGGACAAAACACCCACCCAGACTTCAGGTCCATCAGACTTGACAGCAGCACATTA
Source organism: Peromyscus eremicus (assembly GCF_949786415.1). NCBI lineage: Eukaryota > Metazoa > Chordata > Mammalia > Rodentia > Cricetidae > Peromyscus > Peromyscus eremicus. The sequence continues at coordinate 44,616,921 of NC_081419.1, forward strand.
ACCACTGAGTCAGCTCTCCAGCCCCAATTCCATCTTTAAAAGCAACACTATTTGAAGTGTTTTTTTTTTTTTTTTTTTTTTTTTTTTTTTTTTTTTTTTTTTTTTTTTTTTTTTTTTTTCAATTCTAGGCTGCTTGGAATAAAATCACTGTATATTACTTGAAAAGTTAAATTTTATGCTGATTATAAAAGTCCTGTAATAGACAGAACAAAACCAGATTTTTCCCCCTCATGTATAACCAGATCCAAAGAGGCTGTGACAGCGTCCTCCACGTAACCTCTGTGCTGTCTCCACCGTCTGGTCCCAATCCTGCAACGCCAGCTGTAATTTCATTTTCTTCTCAAAAGCAGGCAGGAAGCTGGGAAAGTTCACAATTATCTGGCTCACGGTCTCCAGGGCTCCCGAGTAATTCTGGCGCATTTCAAGGCACAGTACCTAATGGGTGAGAAAACTGACATTGAAACTATGGCCTTGTACATCAGACCTTCTCAGGCCAACCTGGGCTACAGAGCAAGTTCCAGATTAGTCTGGGCTATGGCAGAATACTGCTGCTATTTTTTTTTCTGAGTTTTTATCAAAATCACATCTTAAAATATCATAGAAATTAACACACATTACCTTAGCAAATTTGCTCTAAAATAGACTCTTAATATACTACTTAACCTGATAACAGGATAAAATTAAAATAATACGCAGAAGTACTTAGGAAGCTGAGGCAGGAAGATGGGCAACATTTAAGTAAGGTCAGTCTATCTTCTACATGCTGAGGACAGGCTAGCCTGGGATGTGGTACAGAATAAGGCCCTGTCTCAAAATTCAAACAAGTAAAAGTTCATTTAGAAACAAAGAATATTGCCACTTAGAATGAGAAAATTATCTTTATAGAATTAGGAGATTTTTAAATAGTATATGAAGCTAAAGAGATTTTACAGATTTTTACCCTGTATTTGAAAATGCTACTTTCAGGGTAGAAAATAAGCAAAATAAGGTTCCAACAACACTTCAATTCTAGGAATTCTCTTAAGGAAGTACTGAAAGACAGCATAAGGGGGCACACCCATCATGGTTACTGCCCAACGGTTAGTGTATAAGAGAAAAGAAAAAATTACCCACATGTCCATAAATGAGTCACTAAAGAAGAGGTCACTGACTGAACAGAAGTGTAGGTGGACTTGGAAGGACTGCAGAAGTGTGCAACTTCCACTCACTGTCACAAAGAACACGTCCTATATGACAGCTGGCCTGTTTAACAGTGGCACTTATTCTCTTACTCAAATGTCACTATGCTGCCTGGAAACATCTTTACAGTGTCTGTGTATTAGACACATTGTTTCTCCCAGAGGAGAATAACCTATAAGTGTAATTAGTGTACTGAAAATGCATGGAGAGGCTGCAAGATGACTCACAGAGTGAGGCATCTGCCACCTCACCTGATGACTGCAGGGAGTTCAATGTCCAGAACTTACATGGTAGGGGAGGACTGACTCCTGCAAGTTGTTCTAGGCATGCACAAGCACAAACTCACACTAAATAAATAATGTACATTCATAAATCATATTTTTCCCTTTTAATTTTTCTTCTAGATTATCTTTAAATTTTATCTTAGTATATATCAATTAAAAATTAATATTTTGTCTCAACATTTAATGTAAAAGTGCAATATGTATTTATATGTATATAATTCCAAATAGTTATAGGAAAGTATAGTTACCCAGAAATCTATTATATCAAAATAACATATTTAAATTTCCAAATAATTGACAATAATAGAAGATTAGGATAGATTTTAGTACACATTTTCTCTTGGAATCTACCTACATAGCTAACACTGAAAATAAGAAAGCCCTGCCACAAAGAGCTGATGTGTTAACATCTGTACTCTTCCTTAGACCAGCCCCTCCCATAGGAACACAAAGCAGCATTTTCAGCCACTCCTATCTGGAATATTAATGAGTCCTTTCTGCTGAATTAATTGAAAAGTACGTATATAATTACAATGGATCTTCTGGAGCTTCATTTTTTTTTTGTCTCTTCCAAAATCGACACTGAAATCTAATTCCCCAAGCAACAGTGCTGGGAGGTGGGGCCTGACCAGAGGTAGTCCATCATGAAAATGAAAGAGGGGCGATGGAGTCCACTCTTCTGGTCTTCTGCCATGTAGGGGACAACTTCTCCATTAGGAAAGACTGTTCAAAGGACCATCCTGTAGGGCGCAGGGCTCTTACCAGATACCACACTTGCTAGTGCCGTGATTTCAGACTTCTTGCATTAGAATTGTAGAAATGAGTTTCTGTTCCTTTTAAAGTACCTAGTCTCAGACTTCTTTGTTTTAGTCTCCTTTCAGTTTGCGGGGTTCTAAAAGAGTTTTTCTCTGCAGCCTAGACTGATCTTGAACTCTGAGTTCAAGGACTGATGACAGTCCTCTGAGTTACAGGATCACAGATGCAAGTCAACATGCCTATTATGTTTCAGGTGTTTTTGTTGAAACAACACAAGACAGACTAGACCACAGTAATTTGGAGAAATCATTTAAACCAATCATGAGTATCACATCACAGTAAAGGTAAACCCCTCTGAAGTCCTTCATATTAACACCTCAACTAGCCTAACCCTGGAAGATCACAAACTCACTTCTCTTTAAAGAATAGAGAGCAGCAAGATCATTCAAAAAAAAAAAACAAAAAACAAAACAAAAAACAAAAACAAAACAAACCAAAACAAAAAACTTTAAAAACTTGCCAACCCAACTCCTGACTCTAATCACCCTGAATACTTGTTGTGTGGGTTGATTCAAATGTGAACAAACTCATCCACGGAAGCTGGCCAAGAGACCATGGGGATACTAACAAGAAATAAACACTAGTCCTCCCCTCTTTCTCTTCTTTATCATAAATAATAAAGACTTCTGAACATAGACAGTCTCATTACATAACCTATGCTGGTTTTGATCCTTCCACCTCTCCTTTGCAATTGCTCAGATTACTAGAGTCTATCACTATGCCCAGTTTAAATGTATTGACTTATTTAGTCTCAACGAAAAAAACCTGAAAGACACTTAGGACTGTATCTCAGTGGTAGAGCACTTGTTTAGCCCTGGGATTGTAAGAGGCCCCCAGCACTGCTAAAATAATAGTATTTTTAAGATGTATTTTTAACTGTGTATATGTGAATGTCTTTGTGTGAGTGTGTACACATGAACAGTGCTGCCTCTGGAGGCCAGAAAAGTGCACTCGATCCCTTGGAGTGGAAGTCTCGGGGAGTCTCCTGACATGGGTGCTGGGAACAGAACTCAGAGCCTCTGCAAGAGGTCTTAAGCACTGAGCCATCTTTCCAGCCCCTAAAATGGCAATGAAAACAATTAATTTTATTTACTGTGGAGTTTGAGTGCAGGTACGCATGGACCACAGCACATGTGTGGAAGTCAGAGGACAAATTTAAGAGTCAATTCTCTCCTTTTGTATGGTTAAGGCATGGTCTCTCATATTGTCTTTCCTCACCCTTGTACACCAGGGGAGCTACCTACAAGCTTCTGAGTGATTCTCCTGGCTCCACTCCACTCCTCCCTTATCTTGCCAGAGAGTGCTGGGATTATAGATCTCAGTCACTGCATCCAAACTTTTTTTGTGGTTATAGGGAATCAACTTCACACCCTTACGTTTTCATGGAAAGCATTTTTATCTACTATCTCACCAGTCCCAATTATTTATTTTAATTTTATTTATTTATCCTGTGTGTGGCTGCGGGTGTGTGCAAAGACACCCAGATGGAGGGCAGAGGACATTCAGGGTCTGCTGGATCCTCCCTTCCTACGTGTGGGTTTTGGAGATCACACTTAGGTTTTCAGACTTCCTTTTACCCTGAGCCATCTCACTGCAGCCCACAGACAAGTTTTGAAAGGTGGTCAGAAGTTGTTAGTGGAGACAGATGAAAGGAAGTAACTTTAAAAAAAATCATTCTTATTTCATGTGCATTGGTGTTCTGCCTGCATATGTATCTGTGTGAGGGTGTGGGTGCTGGGAATTGAACCTGGGTCCTCTGGAAGAGCAGTATGTGCTCTTAACCACTGAGCCATCCCTTCAGCCTGAAAGGATGTAATTTAAATAGTCCAACCCAACAGTAATTTTTTTCAAAGATTTGTCAACAGTTTATCCTCAAAATGCAAATCAAGGGTAAAACTGTTCAAGCTTTGCACTAGCTACTTCCCAAATGTAAATTCAAATCCAAAGCGAGACCCGTTAGGTCACCTCTCCTCATCACCCTGACTTTAGGTCCATGCCCCCTTTTTCCTCTAGCCTTTAACTTCTCACTCATTCTCCTCCAACTACCTGGATTTCTCACTATGCCCTGAATGTGCCTTAAGGTATCTGAATCTGCCACGCCTTATTTTTAATGTTTTCTGCACCACGCTATCAGGGCTGTAGGGCATTGGAATGAGGATTGTGAAAATCTTAAATACTACTGATTCAAAGCATACACTGACAATGCAGCTATCTCAGATGATCACAGACATGCTTCAACTGGAATTTCCTTCAGTATCTTTCAGAAGAAAAGAACAAACATACAAGTGTTATGTAGCCCTCATTTCTATAATAAGTCTTTGTTCAAAAGTCAAATGTACTGACTACCTCATTTCCTACTGCAAATTTGTGCCTCAGCGCCCATCTCCCATCCCTGCCTTATTTTTGACTGCACTTCCTGCCGACTATCTAGTCCTACCCTAGGTAATTAACTTACCCATTTTACTCACTGTTCATCTCTCTAGTAGAAGAGAAGCCTCACAACATGAGGTGTTTACCTTTTCCATGTCACGCTTCTTCTCTGGTGATGCTCACACATGTTAGATGTAAGGAAACACTCTGATCCAGAAATCAGAGTTATGATTTTGGTAGAGAAGTCATTCTCTACTGTGTCCTCCCCAGATAGATGCAAGTCCCTCTAACAGTTGAAGACAGCATCACAGGTATTATCTTTTGTGACCTACTTAGTTTGATTAGATTTCAAGTGTTCTAAATTTTAAAACACTTGATGAATTCACTTTGATTCCAACTCACCTTACCCAGCAGAGCAAAAATATCATTTCCATCTTGTAATCCCTCCTCAAAATACCTTAGTGCTTTTTTAGCATAAGGTTCTTTCCCTCTTGTAATATCAAGCCACGCTTTCAAAATTGGTCCCTGGAAAAGAAAGTTACTACTCAAGTCAATATGAATATCAAGAAGTTTATCAGCAATTGTCTTACTGCTGAAATGAATATTCTTCTCTGAGCCTTTGACGGTAAATGACCACCATGATAATAGCATCATAATAGCTACCATGTGGCTCATTCTGTGAGAATGTGTTGCCTCTCTTTGCATAAACCCCAATGACCTAAGGTGAGGAACAGAGAGGATACCTTACTTCACACATGATAAAGACCAAGATAAGTGCACAGCTACCTTGACAAGCTCTGCAACAGTCTAGTTAATTAGAAAACTCCTGGGAAATGAAGAACTGAAATCATGGATATTTCCAATGGATTGGAAAGTCTGTATGATTGCAAAGAAGATGATTTCTTTTTAAAATCAAATAAGAAATAGGGTATGTTCTCCTTTCTATGCTTTTTAGATTAACTTCTAGGCATTTTAGAAAGGTTATACTTGCCTCCTGAAAATATGGGTGAAACTATCAACCAGTACCCCTTCAACTAAGGAGACACTTTACCATCTGAATGGGTTTCAAAGGCTCTTTCTGTGGGGTAACTGACAAACTCCAGTTCGAGCCCTAAACCTTCAGCTTCCTTCCTTTTAAAGTTCATCTGCTCTTCTGTTAGCCAGCGCGTGTGAAGACAAACATGTCACTGCCCTCTACTGTGACTCCACTCAACACTTTCTCCTCATGGAAAGAGATCTCACTAGATTTGGGGACACTGAGGCACCCCTTGAGCTTATGCCTCATTATCTTTTTTCATTTTGTGTATCAGCTGACAAATCTTGGTGGGTCTTCAACATATTTTATTTGTACTTCCTCTAGTCCCTCAAAACCATCTGCCAGAATATACTTTCTGCAAATTTTAGTTTCTGTCTAAATCAGTTCAGCCTATAAACTATTTTCTTGATCTGCACTGTAATAATGTAACTTCCATGATTCAAAGCCTTTAAGGATTTCTTAATGTCTATCTAATTATCTATAGATACTCATACCTAGCAATCATGATCCTTCTATTTCTACGGGTTTCTCTTACCATTTTCACTATGTACCCCATGTTCCCTCAAATGTAAGGCTCTCAAGGTAAGCAGATATGATGTGTCTTCATCTCTACCTAGCATTTCCAACCTGGAATAACTACTCCCCCTTTCTAGATTTACTGATGAAATTGGTTTGGGGGGAACTTGGGGACTTTTTTTCTTGGTTGTAGCTGAAATGCTATTTCCTTTCTAAACATTTTCCCTCAATCACTTACCCTTACAGATATGAAGTGATTGAGGGAAAATGTTTATCAAAGTCATGGCTTGTACAAAATAGGCTGCTGTCTTCCTGCACACTTTAATCACAGCTCTTCTCATCATTTCAAAGGCTTCTCGGGAGGTAGACTAGGCAGGTGCTCTATGCTGATTTACCCAAGAAAATGAAGCCTGTGCTCTCTTTATGCTTGGATCACTAATGGCACACATCCGGGTGTCTTATAGCAGACATGTTCAACCAGAAGGAAGGAAGGGGAATAAGAAGGAAAGAGAAGGAAGCAGAATACAGATCTATTCCAAAGTGACTAGTACAGAAACAAGAAACCCCAGTCCAGCCATATTATTTATGAATATTTCATATACAGTAAGGATATTTGTAAGTCAAAGCTAGCAAATAAGCTCATGAAACAAGGAATAAACAACCTTTGAAAGCTCCTATTCTGCAGTTAAGAATATTAAAAGAAAGTTATTTATTGAGAACAGAGTGGTTATAATAAAGGAGTAAACAAAGGATACTACTAGATAATATCACAACCTTCCTTTAGTACTACTGTTTTAAAAAGAAAAGTGGTCACCTCATTGCTATCATGCGGCATTTTTGACATTCTGTCAATATATTCTCTCGCCTTATCATGGCGACCAATGTGCCATAAAAACAGGCCTGCGTGGTACAAGGCTTTGCGTCCGGCTTCCTTACGTTGCTCCTTCATTTTGGTATCTAATTCCAGGATAGCTTCTCTATCTGTGAGGGGGAAATAATATTAAATCAAAATTAAATCCCAGATCGAGTGTTCATGATAGGTCAGATGACTAACCAGGTACAGAATTTAGTTATTCTCTCAAGGCAGCATCATTAAAAATAAATACACACTATACGTGCCATCAAAATACTGCTAGTATTGCTGCTTCATTTAAGAAGAATGAGCAAGCCAAGCTATGGGGCGCAGCCCCTGGGAGGCAGAGACAGGTGGATCTCTGTGAGTTTGAGGCTAGTGTGGTCTACAAAGAGAATTCCAGGATTGCCAAGGCTACACACAGAGAAACCCTGTCTCAAAATAAAAACAAACAAAAAACCCCAAAAATAATGAGCAAAATGAATCTTAATAATGCCTTATTTAATCCAATACATACAAATTAGAAATACAAAATAGATATAAAGTTAGAGAGTTTGCTCTCTTTGAAATGGGCTTATTTTATACTTACACTACATTTAATTGAGGCTAAGTTTTCTTCAGAAAGAATATGTACATGCCATTAAACTTAGAGTTGAAAAGCAGATCCATACACTCAATGTGGGCCATTTTCTTGATTAATCATTGATATAGGAGGGCCAAGCTAACTGTGTCTGGTGACAGTCCCGGATGCAGACAGAGCAAGCCATGAGGAGCAACCTCCCCTCCCACCCTCCAGCCCCCACGCCCCTCCCAGCCACCATGGCCTCTGCATCCATAAATTTCCTAATAACTGGATCAGGTATCAGCTTAAAATTTAAAAAGTATATTAAAATTTGGGCTGGTAAGATGGCCCAGTGTGTCAAAGTGCTTGCAGCATAAGCCTCGTATCACAAGTTTGATCCCCAGAAGCCATGTAAACAACCTACATGTGATGGCACATGTTTAAGCTCAGAACTCCTGCAGCGAGATGGGAGGCAGATTGTGTTGGTTAGTTTTATGTCAACTTGACACTAACTAGAGTCATTTGGGAATCTCAGTTGAGAAAATGACCCTACAAGATTAGCCTGTGGGCCATTTTGTTGTGTTATGAGCAGCAGATCCAGAGAAGTGCAATGTCCAAGCCCTTTGGGACCCAGAAGACCATGAGTCTTGAGGGAATCCCAGGTACTGGACACTCAAGTTATGTACACTGCTGAAGTTTGGTTGTTCCCTCTTGAAGTAAGAAAGTAATTAACTTTTTTTTTAAGTTTACAGGAATGCACAGTTATGAGACCTTGGATATTTATTTTAAAGTAACTTTAGAATTTTAGAGAGACACTGGAATTTGACAGACTTAGGAATTTTACAGACTTAATATTTTAGACACAATGAATATTTTAAAGACTCAACTTTTAAGTGTTTAAATTTTTAAAGACCAAGGAACTTTTAAAAGTTGGAATGTTTTTGTACTGTGATAATATTAACATGTCATCTTTGGGACAAATGGAAAAGGAAAGTGTCTAGATGAATAGTGATGCATGTGTGCCAGATTGCCAAGGGGCCAATTGTGCCAGCTAGTTTTTATGTCAGCTTGATCCTAGCTAAAGTCATTTGGGAGGAAAGAAACAATTGAGAAAATTCCCCCAACAGATTGCTCTGTGGGAAAGCCTGTGGGACGTTTTCTTGATTAATGATTGATGTGGGAGGGTCCAGCCCACTGAGGGTGGTGGTACCCAAGGCAGGTGCTTACGGATGGCAAAAGAAAGCAGACTGAACAATCCAGGAACAAGCCAATCAACAGCACTCCTTCATGACCTCTGCATCAATTTCCGTCCTGAGTTCGTGCCCCGATTTCCCTGGGTGCTGAACTACAATCCGTAAGATGAAATAAACCCTTTTCTCTCCAAGTTGGTTTTGGCCATGGTGTTTGGTCACAGCAATAGAAAACTAACCAAGACATGGACAGAGGAAAATCACTTGGAAGCTTGTGGGTCAGCTAACCTGGAGCTCCCAATGTGGCAGAAACAGGAGAAACCCTGCCTTAAAAGGTGGAAGAGAGAAAAGTTGAACGTGCCATGGTATGTGTAAGCCCCCCGCCACATGCCCTTTGTCTCAAAAACAGACAGAGAGACACACATACAAGTAATAATAATATTTTTTTAATTTTAAGTAAATAAAAATTAAATAAAAAATTCTGCCACATGTTGGGGGATATTTTGTCATACTGTGAGCCTGAGTTTGTATTTGTGTTGATTAAATAAAATTACCCTTGGATCAGGAGGCTGAGTTACCCATGAGTTGACAGAAAGTAATCATGGAGCATCAGAGGGCAACAGGAGAGACAGGCAAAGTAGCAGAGATGGATTTGGAATGGGGCAGGTTTTTCTGGTTTGGAAAGTGGAAGCACGGAGCTTTTGAAGATGCCAGAAAGGAGAGAAGGTTAGTGTTTTAGCCTCTCTGAGCCAGCAGGTTTTCACCCCAGCCTTGAATTTTTAAGTCTTATTTATAAATAGAACGACAGAGATACCTTTAGTGGCAGCGACAGAGCCAGTGCCCGAGGGAACAGAATTTTCCTCCAGGCTGTGGCCTGAGTGGCTGGGCTGCGACTAGAGAAGTAGGCAGGTAACTTTGGAGTCACAATTGCTGGCTGAAATAGCAGTAGATTAAGGCAGAGCCACTGTGCCGAAGATAAACCAACAGCCACAAAATCAGATTAGCCACCTTTTGTGTTCAAAAGCCACACACAGTTACATAGTACAGCGAGTAGTGTATGCCATTGCCAAGATAGACAACTATATTATAGTTTTTATTAATAAAATTTATATAAAGAAGTAATCATTCCAAATCACCAGGGGTAGTGTCAGGAATAGTGCCCAAACTACTTGACTCTGAAGTCCAATCCTGAAGCACATATGTATTGATCACTCACTATAACTCTTTCATATCTTTGAAACATCTAGCACACTCCTAACAGAAAGGCCCTAACTGTTTACTTGTCAAGCAATGTTTTATTTATTTTGTTTTTGTAATCTGTGCATGTGTGCTTGGCATGAGAGGTATGTGATAGGTTTCTTAAAATAGAAACTGATTCTAATCCTTAAAAACTCATCCTATGTTATGCAGTTTAATAATTTGAAATATTTACAGTGCTATTGTTGCTGGACATACACACATACACATATATTTTTAAGTTACTTATGGCTTGGATTTTCTTCTGTCTCAGTTATAGGTTACACGACTCACCAGCACAATGCAACTCAACTTTAAAGACCAGCTTATGAACAAACTTTCCTTCCATAATGTAGCCATAGGTCCCAACCACTAGGCAGAACAATGTTCCTTCCATAATATAACCAAATGTCCCAACTACTACCCAATGAAAATTACAATGTTACTTTCTTAATTTAGCCATACATCCCAACTACTACCAAGAATAACATCCCTTCCATAATACAGCAATAAACCCCAACAACTATGCACAACAAAGTTCCTTCCATAATAGAGCCATATATCCCAACTATTACACAGAACAATGTTCCTTCCATAATATAGCCATAAATCAAAATGAACCAAATGTAGACAATCTATCCAAACACTGTACTTAAATACTATACCTGGATTGGGGCTCATTTTATGGACATACATTAGGGCAATCAGAGAACACAGGGACACATCTTGTTTATTTTTAATGGCCTCAAATTCCCGAAGGGCTTCTTGAGCTTTACCTGGAAATCAAGATTAGGGTGTGGGGGGAAAAGTATTCTTAGTTCAAATCAAGGATTCAGAGAATTTGAAAACAGTTGATGACTAGTGCGTACCTTCCATCAGTGTGCCATAGGCATGATAAAACCTGAAGACTGGATCACTGCCATACTTCTTCATTCCTTCACTGGCCACAAGTAACACATGGTGATAGTATCTCTCTTGACAATAGTAATTAATGAGTGTCTAGAAGGAAATAATGGCTAAAGGTTAACAGTCTGTTATTCTAAAAGACATTCAGAAGCAGATCTAAAATACTGGATAATCCAGAACCTAATACATTTTCTTCTTTAATCTTTAGAATACTACTGAAAACTGACACATAACAGTAAGGATGAGACAGAATGGTCATGGAATTACTGACAACTCAGTGTTTTTCTCTTCTAATGTGATTTCTTTTTTTCCCCTTTAATTAATTTTGTCAAGAATACTGGAGCCAGACTACTTTTACATTTTCCTCCTTTGGCTATATTTTCTTAAAGGTTTTAGGAAAAAAAGAAGAAAACATGTGGACCAAGAAAATGAAGAGACTTGGGCTGGTTAGCTGTTCCTGGTGTTTGTTGTTTTTCATTTGGTTTGGTTTTGTCAGCTTGACACAAAGGATGTCGTCTGGGAAGACAGAACCTCAGCTGACAAAATGCTTCCATCAGATTGTAGGCAAGTCTGTGAGGGCATTTTCTTGATTAACAACTGATGTGGGAGGCCCAGCCCACTCTGGGCCTGCTACCCCTGGGCAAGTGGTGATGGACTATATATACATATACACACATATATACATATAAATATATAAATATACATACATACATACATACATATATCTGAGTTAGCCATGAAAAGCAAACCAGCAAGCAGTGTTGCTCCACTTTGGTGGGTGAATGAGAATAGCCCCCATAGGCTCATATATTTGAATGGTTGTTACCTAGTCAGTGAAACTGTTTGGGAAGGATAAGAAAGCTTGGCCTTGTTGGAGGAGGTGTGACCTGGAGGCTTTGAGGTTTCAAAAGCCCATGGCAGTCCTTGTCTGTCTTTGTCCCTGCCTCTCTGTCTCTCTCTCTTCCTGCTGTTTGTGGATCAGGACAGAAGCTCTCAGCTCCTGTCATGCTCCCGGCCATGATGATCTTGGACTCTAACCCTCTGAATATATAAGCAAGCCTTCAAAAAACTCTTCTATAAGTTGCCTTGTCATGGTGTCTCTTCACAGCAATAGAAGAGTAACTAAGACACCTGTCTTCGTTAAGGTTCTATTGCTGTGAAGAGACACCATGACCTCGGAAACTCTTATAAAGGAAAACACATAATTGGGTGGCTTACAGTTCAGAGGTTCAATCCATTATCATCATGGTGGGACATGGCAGCATGTAGGCAGACATGGTGCTGGAGAAGGAGCTGAGAATATTATATCTCGATATGCAGGCAACAGGATGTGAACTGGGATACTGGGTGTGCCTTGAGCATATTTGAGACCCCAAAGCCTGCCCCCCACAGTGACACATTTCCTCCAGCAAGACCACACCTACTCCAACGAAGCCACACCTCTCAGCAGTGCCATTCCCTAGGAGCTTCCGAGGGCCAATTACATTCAAACTACACCACCATCCATGGTCTTTGCTTCAGTTCCTATCTCCAGATGCTTCCTTGAGTTCCTGCCCTAATAAAACACAATGACCAAAAGCCACTTAGGAAAGACAGAGTTTATTTCACCTTAGAGTTTGCAGGGAAGTCAGAGGGCTAGGAAGGAATGTGAATTACTGGCTCACTTAGCCTGCTTTCTTATAGCACAGAGAACCACCAGCCCAGGGTGGTACCACCCACAGAGACAGAGAGAAGGGCCCTCCTACAACAATCATCAATCAAGAAAATTCCTTGTTGACTTGACTACAGGCAATCTGATAGATATATTTTCTCAATTGGGGTTTCTTATTCTCAGATGACCCTAGCTGTGTCAAATTGTCATAGCCAGCACACAAGCTGTGACCAGTTGGAACTGGTCTAAGGTTTCTTGGACTGTATCTAAGGTTTAGCTGCTGACTTACTCAAAGAGGGAAGCCACACTCTCACCATTCCGGTGACTACCAGACTCCTTTACTCCATAAACAAAGGTGTGTGGGGAATCCTGTGCCATTGTCTGACTACAGTGGGGTCTAGCATGAGTAAGAAACTGAAAGGACATAGTGTGTGCAGACAGCTCTTTCACAGTCTGGATTCTGGAGGGCTACATCCTTGCCTTTTCTAGATCCCAGTCACACAATATTCTCTAGAACTTCTGCTCTGCTCCCCTCCTGTGGTTACTGCCCCACACCCCTTTTCCACCTTGTTTCTGGAATGACCCATATTCCATTTCCTAGTCACCCCACAACACACCTCAGCAGTTTTGTTTTTTCCAAGTTTCTCAGGCCCTAGGGTCACAAATGAGCATTTGGGGTCACAATATTATTCTACTTGACTTTTATGCAGTGTTTAATTGCACTCACCAACTACAACTCTGAAAGGCAGTGCTGTGGTATCCCAGAGAGGACATGGATTTAACTATATAAAGACATGGCCTTGAGTCTTTGTCTATGTTACACTTTTGCTCATTTACAAACTATGGTTAGTAAAGCAAAAGTAGACATGGGGTGAGGAGTACTTGAAGATGGTGTAAAAGTCCTAGTCTGAAAAAATAGAATGAGTTCCACCACACTCTGCTGTCTGGTCAATACCTCTGCCAACCTCCAGGTTTATACTCTGCCACCTGCTACCCAAATCATCAAATGAATCATGACGTTCCCTTCCCATTCACCCAGTGCTGCCGAGCAAAGCAGTCTTTACGTGCATCTGTTTCTCTGGCTTTCATATTACTCCCCATACCTATTATGACTCTTGTGGTTCAAGTTAGACCATTTAGTCCAACAAACTTCATTTTGACTTTGAGACAGGATCTCATTATGTAGCTCAGGCTGGCTCAGACTTGCTTTCTGCTTGCCTCTGTTTCCTGAATACTGAGAGTAGTCACATACCCCATGATCAGCATCTAGCAAGCATTTGCTGACTGTCTACTTTCTAGTACTGGGTACTATCTACTTTCTAGTACTACATACCAAGAAGAGCGTAATTATACAGTACTGAGAAATGTTAGTAGGAGTGGTCACTGCTCTAAAAATATCTTGAACTTTCTGGTGAAATTGTAATCTGAACATCAGCTGAGATCCAATGCAGTAATTAATGTAGGAAAGTGGCTAGTACATTGCAATTGGGAATACAGAATACTATACACAGCTTGAGTGAGTGGCCAGAGAACCCACTCCTGCAGACCATTTTAGAACTGATTCTCCAATTATAAACCCATTATTCCTCCTTCTCCTACATTTAACCCCATGATTTGCCTTGATGATTTTTGACAAAGGCCCAGGAGTTTACAAGGCAGAAGAACAGCAACAAGGAGGTAAGAGCACAGTACCTGGGATGGGTGTGGTGATGGGTAGGGCTAAAAGCCAGTCCTTAATCTACAACAGTGGGCTAAGACATGTTTGGCTTCCCACTTGGTTTTGTATGACCCATGAACTAAAAATGGCTGGAGAAACATTTCATAGACAAATTCAGAGCTTATAAAGATTTATTGGCATATGGGGATGTTCATTCATTTAAGTACATCCACAGCTGATTCCCAACTATAGTGTAGATTGGACAGAGATCCTAAAATAGGCACCATCTGGCATTTTGTAGAGGATGTTTACCACTCCTTGTTCAAGAACCTGTTCTAGATAGAATATTGGACAGACAGATCAAGGTTTGAAAAGAGAGGCTGGGCCAATGGGCTCATTTTTAAGGATATGACTTGCTCCTGTGGTGAATGATGAAAATTTGAATAATGGTTTTATCATTTAAGTGATTTTACTGCACAACTCATTTGGACAACCTGAAGGATAGATTGGAGGTGATAAAAAATGTAAAAGCTGGAGGAAAAACTTGAACGGTAATGCAGAAATTTATTAAAAATAAAAAAAAGCCAGCTGGGCAGTGGTGGTGCACGCCTTTAATCCCAGCACTCGGGAAACAGAGGCAGGCGGATCTCGGTGAGTTCGAGGCCAGCCTGGGCTACAGAGTGAGTTCCAGGAAAGGTGCAAAGCTACGCAGGAAAACCCTGTATCGAAAAACCTAAAATAAATAAATAAAGCCAAACATTTCAGTCTTCTCTAACCTTCAGAGCTCAGATTTTCCTCTGTGACTATCAGGAGCTAACATGGCATTCACGCTTTTATCAGCTCGTGGGTTCAGTCCTCATAAATCAAGTGTAAGTTGCAAGACCTGTCATGTTTACTGCAGTATCTTAAGCACTTAGAAAATAGTGCAAGACACACAGAAGGCGGTCAACCAATGCTTATTAAAGGCACTTGGGTCTGTCCCAGCATTAGATTGCAAATGGGTCAGTTTAAAGTCCTGGGGTCTGTTCTGCTAGCTCCAACCTCTGGGAGACATCCAGGAAGAAGCGCTCCACAAATACTAAACAAGTCCAAGAGAGAACAGAGAAAAACCATCATCTGAAAAGGAAAGTTCTTGCATTTCCAAACCGTCTTTGTTTCACCGTTTCTGAAATATCTGCTGAATGCATCAATCAGAAGAACATTTCCGTAAGCTAAATACTCCTTCCTCTCTTTTTTAAGTCTGTTTTTAACTGCTTGCATATCTCGTCCTGCTCCTTTACACGCGAATGCAGAGTAGGACGGTAAGGATGGCTGTTAAGTTCCCTCAAAATCACACCTGGAGACGAAGCAAGCTTCCCTAGTAGAAGTCCAATGCCAACACAAGCAACAGGCTGAGGGCTGGCCGTTAACGGCAAGACAGCGGCTGTGCCCGGGCCTCGGGATCATCCTCAGGGGGCAGGAGTTGGAGGGGGGGTGCAGCATCTTGGCCAAGGCCGCAGGCCCTCACCGCCAGCGGCCGCTGCCCATGCCACCCGGGGCCAGGTACCAATCACCTCGCAGTGTCCACTCGCCCAGCCCACGCCCCGCACCGCTCACCTTCAGCCCCTGGGAGTCCATGGCCGCCAGCTGCCCGGAGCGTGCAAGCCACTGCCACTGCCAGCCGCAGGCTCAGGGGCTCAGACCCTCTGCCCGGGCCCTCAAACCTTAAGGGACGCGGTGGGCGGTGCGGAGGGCGTGGCCGGGTCTCCATTGGCTGCCGGCGTGAGGGGGCGGGGCCTGACCGCAGGACTGCGAGGGAGGGGCCCCGGAGCAGGCGCGGAGGGAACCCAGAGGGAGGACCGCGAAGGCGACTGAGGTTGGACTCCGCCGGGCACTGAGTGCGGCAGAGTGATGGAGCCTCCGAAGGGAGGGCCAGCCTGGAAAGGGCTCGAGGAGGAGGGGGTGGGTGGAGCTAGAGGTGTGAGATTAAAGAATAAAGATGATGAAGCAGGAAATAGGAAGAAGGGCGACTCTGCTTTCCTCCATCCCTGCAAACAAAGGCAGACTCCATTTTCTCAGCTTTTTTTTTTTTTTTTTTTTTTTTTTTTTTTTTTCTTTTTGTGGAAGCGGATTTGCGCAATGCGGCTTAGGAGCGTGCTTGACCGGGGAAAATGATTTACCTGCCACTTGTAGTAATAGTGACGGGGCCACAAGGTGGCGCAGAAAAATCACAATTTGGCAAAAAATGTGAAGCCTGGCTTGGGCCTGTTTTAAATCTTTGCAAGCACGGCTGTAATTTTGTTGTCTGAGTGCTTATTAAACTGGTCCACCAGATTTCCACCGTAAAGTCTTACTTGAAATGTGTAATTGCCTCTTTCAGACTTGTATTTCTTAAGGGTTTGCTATGATTTGGATATAAACTGTCCCTCCAAGACAGGTGTGCTGAATGCTTAATTCCCCAGTCTGTGGTGCTGCGGGAAGGGGTGGACCTTTGAGGGGAGGCTTAGTGAAAGGACTTTAGATGATTCTGGAGTGCCCTTGAAGAGGATATTGGGACCCTTGGCTTCTCAGTTTGCTTCCAGGCAGTCCCAAACTGACTGGGTCTCCTCCACCATGGAGCTCCCACCATGGTATTCTCTGCCATCCCAGGCATGAAAGGAGGTCGACTCATCACAGTCCCCTATCCTCCTAGGCCTGTGAGGGCTTCTCTTCTCTAGAAGATGTTCACCAATGTACCTATTATGAGAGCCAACAAGCTGACTAACATTGTCTGCAGACATGAACTTCTTTCTGCTTGTAGGCTATGTAAGAGCATTCTTTAGAGATGGGATAAATTAACTCCGACTCCCGGCTTTAAAATGAAGCAAGGTTTTCTACGGGCTTTTCCTTAAAGTACATTCATTACACCCACTAAGGCACATCTTGCCATGGTGGAATTGTTTCTAAAATTCATAGTCTAGGAATTGCTGTGGCAATGAGCAGTTGGCAGGTAATAGCTACTGATCTGGTTTCCAAAGCATGCAGCACAGAAAATCTCGGGCTAATAAAGCCTTGGTGCTCTATAACGTGTGTCGTCTTGAGATTGCACACTTGAATCCAAGAGGGAAAGTCTATCTGAGGATCACAGTTATGGTGATAGATGAGCAGCCTGAAATGTTTAAACCCCAAATGACCTAAGACCAGTGGAAAGCTACACATGCAAGCAGAATGACTTAGCTCCTTGTCAAGTTCCTAACAGTAAATCATTTAGCACCCAACATTATTAGTTACTTGTGATGACTTGACAGTCCTCCATAAGCCCTTGTGCAGAGAATTCCTTTATGAGTCTATCTTTCTTGAAACACTGGTGTGTTCTCTAACACAAATATTTCTGCTGTTTCTCTACTATTAGCTACAAATGTCTGAGCATGGAAGCTAAGACTGCCTCCATGTCTTGTTCAACTATATCCCCAACTTCCCCCTCAGAAAGTCTTTACTCTGTGTAGAAGGGAGGATTCCTTTTTTTGTAGAATGTGTTTTTCTCCTATGCCCCAAGCTATTTTTTCCACCTACCAAAATCTACTCTCTCTTTAGAGAGAGCTCTAATCCATTCTCTGTGAAACCTGTGAAGATCACCGTAAGTGGATGGGTTTGAGAGAGAATATGGGGGTGGGGGGGTCTGGTCTCTAGGCCTGAGGTGGAGCTGATTTATGCTACTTAACTTCCGTGACTTGCAAAGTGATTTTTTGAGGGGGAAGTGGTATTAGGTTTATGGTAAGTATATTGATCTCATAAGCATTTAGTACATGCAATTAGGATCAGCATGTCCATTCAATCATGTCTGTTTTCTCTATGTCACTGTGCATCGGATTAAAAGAAAACATGGAGGAAATCTGAGTGGTTCTGGTGAAGACAGAACTAAAAGGGTCACAGACGAGAACTTAAACTATGCAAGGAAGATAAAGGGAAATGACCTTATTTTTACGAAACCTGTTTGTACACAATCCTCTTCGCTATTGCTTCCATTGGAAAAGTATGCATTTTCTTCCCACTTTATATTGGAAATGAATATCTTCCTATTTTTCTGGAAGAAGAGGAAAAATCTAGATATCAGATAAAATTAGAGAAAGATATCAGCTGTCCTGATATCTTAAGCTCAAAATTATGCTTGTGCCCGGTGGCATGCTATGGACCGGCACTCCCTGCTGCCCTTCCTGTCTCTTTGTGGCTTGCTGTTACAACTTGATGGCCCTCAACACTTACTGTTTCACAAGTCTGAGCACTCTGCTTAGTAACATTTGGGTCAGGTGCTCCTCAGAGTATCCCTGTACCCCGATGCATGTGCTGTTCTCTAGTGTGTCCCTCAGATTCCCTCAGGATGAAAACCTTTCCATCCATGGAAGGCTAGGTCCATGTCCTTCAACAGCTGGTGCTCTCTTTCCTCTTCCATAAATGTGCATGCTTTCTTCCTTCAGATGTAACTCCTGGCTCCTCGTGTACAAAGCCCCCCTTTATCAGCCTGCCCACTGTCTAAGTGGCTGAGTGAAAACAGCCAAACATCCCTGTTCATGAGTCCATTTGCAACTGAATTTTAACAGTAGGGGTTTACCATCACCACCCCTCAATTTTTTTGTCTCCAAAACTTTTAATCACATGGAAAATGTATACTCCTCTACTTATCATCAGAGAACATTTTAAAATGATGTTTAGTATTCTTCTAAATAGTCCCTGTTTTCATTGTTTCAAGTACACAATGAGACTAGGTGTATGTTTCTTCTGGTTGTTTTGTTTAATTTCAACGGAGACTTAAGCTATAAACCAGGATGCATGGAGCTTGCTATGTGGTCCAGACTGACTCTGAACTCTAAAACTTCCTTCTTCTCTCTCCCAAGTGATCAGCTTAGACAATTGGTATTTTTGTAGCAAGGCAGAAGCAAAAGCTTTTAGAATGGTGTTGCATAATAATGTAGCCACGTGAAGCATGAGGAATTTAATTAAATTAAGAACAAAAAAATTCTTGTGGGGCTGAGGAGATGGCTCAGAGGTTAAGAGCACTGGCTACTTTTCCAGAGGACCTGGGTGCAATTCCCAGCACCCACATGACAGCTCAAAACTGTCTGTAACTCCAGTTCCAGGAAATTGGACACCCTCACACAGATATACAATTAAAAAAACATTCTTCTGTGTATATTACTTTTAAGACAGAGGGTTCATGCCCATTTAAAAACATAGTGAATGTTGTCTATTGATTTGTACATCATTTAAAATACGATGTACCAATATATTTACTTAAAATAGTGTTCATGTTTTTGGCCACTGGAGGACATTGTTGTCCCATGGGTAAGACAATAATGGGTACGAACAATGACTGTCAAGCTTGGGCTCAGATACTTAGCTATCAATCACTTGATATGCTAGGGGTGGGGAGGGGACTGATCAGAGTGTGAGGTAGTGGGTATAACCAGGTAGGCAAAGCATGTGTTTATAATACATTTCAAAGTATTGCTGATGTTTTCTGTCTGAGGATCATACCTCAAAAAAAAAAAAAAAAACAGCTTTTTTTGAAGTGTAGTATTCGCCCCATATACTGACCAGCATTTCTCCATCATAAGATTATTTTGCTGGGCACACATACCAATGTAGTTGCCTTTTGTCTTGCATGAAAAGGTGGTGTGTATGTAGAAGTTTTTGTATGTCAATAGTAAGAGAATATGTAATAAAGTCACAATTTCTATACAGTTGAAGAGAATATGTATATGGATGAGGTACAGCAACATTATTGTGTGTGTGTGTGTGTGTGTGTGTGTGTGTGTGTGTGTGTGTGTGCACATGTTCCAGAGTGCACATGAGGAGACCAGAGGACAAACTATGTAGAATGTATTTCAACCTTCTATCTTTGTGTGAGTATCAGGGACCACATGCAGGTCATCGCTTGCCTGGGAAGTTCCTTACCCACAGAACCATCTTGCTGACCACCAGAAATTTTAATGACTTCTAAAACTAATTCAGTTTTAGAACTTTAGTTCACAGCCAGATCCCCCAAATATAGGTACAATATGGGTACCAGAAACATTTTAAAGATTTGTCCCTGAATATGGAAGATGCTATAGTATAAATCATTCATTTCCAAATATTAAATCTAGACAATATTGAGTCTGTGCTTGCCAGCAGGAATCCAGAGTTTGATTCAATTTGAGGAATGAATTAGACACTGAGATATGAATGTTCTAGTAACACATAACCCCTAGATATGTGTCCCCCAAAAAGTCATTTTCTATCAATTTCCAAGACCTAGATGATTGTTTGTAAATTTGTTTGTTTGTTTGTTTCCTGATGGTTGTACCAAAACCAACATGCATGGAACAGTTACTTTTTCCCCTCAGGAGAAACTTTCATTTCCTTCTTCCCTCTCTCCCTCCCTCCCTCCTGTCTCTCTCCCTCCCTCCCTCCCTCCCTCCCTCCCTCCTTTCCTTCCTTCTTTCCTTTCTTCTTACCTCCCTCTCTCCCTCCCTTTCTCTTTTCCTCTTTCTTTGGGTGTGTGTTTTATATGTTTGTACATATGAGTGCATATGTGTGAATGTATATGTAGCAGCCAGGTATTAACATTAGGTGTCTTCCTCAGTCAGTCTCCACATTATGTTTGGAGATAGGGTCTCTTACTGAACTTGGGATTACTGATTTGGCCAGGCTGGCTTGGTAGCAAGCTCCAAGGATATCCATCCAACTCAATATTGTCTAGATTTAATATTTGGAAATAAATGATTTATACCATAGCATCTTCCATATTCAGGGACAAATCTTTAAAAGGTTTCTGGTACCCATATTGTACCCATATTCGGGGGATTTGGCTGTGAACTAAAGTTCTAAAACTGAATTAGTTTTAGAAGTCATTAAAATTTCTGGTGGTCAGCAAGATGGTTCTGTGAGTAAGGAACTTCCAAGGCAAGCTCATCCTCAGCATTGGGGTTTCAGATGTATACCACTGCACCAGGCTTTTTAACCTGGCTTCTGGGGAATTAAATTCAGGTCCTCATGCTGGACAGCAAACACTTTACCAACTGAGCTGTTGCCTGGCCTGTGTATTGAATTTTGAAGAATTTTTTTTCTTCAAAAAATTTTAATTTTTAAATTAAAAAATAAAGTGTGTGTGAGAGTGAGTGAGTGAGTGTGTGTGTGTGTGTGTGTGTGTGTGTGAGTGTATGAATGAGTGTGTGTGGGTCTGAGGAAGATATTGGTGTCCCACTCTGTCACTCTCCACCTTATTTAACTTTTAAACTAGTACAATGCAGGGTACATTCTGTACTAGGAAGCTAGATGTGCCTTCACGGATGCTGTGCTTGCAGAATTATTTGTCCTAGATGAAAAATTTGGCAACAAAAAAAATTGGTATGATGCTCTTGCTTCCAGAACTGCTCACATTTAAAATAAGAAGGGAAAATAATATTTTATAATCTAGCAAATCAAATTTTGTGAGTTTACCCAACAAAAATGTTCACGGATGTGTAAAAAACAGGAATAAAGTATTTGTTGCACCCTTACTAACTATAAAGAAAAACAGAAAAAACCCACCCTCAATGTCCATCAATAAGTGATTGTTAAATCTATATAATGTAATATTTTTCACCACTTAAGAATGAATCTGAAATATGTGTCACATGGGAAAATATCTAAGATATTTTCATTGAAATGTTGATGCAGCAGAGCATAAAAATATTATTGTGTTTATATTAAAAGCCTTGCATATATGTGCACATAATATGTCTTGCCTTGATAATTACTCAAGAATAGAACCATTGTATTTTGTGTTTGCACTGTTTTGGGGGTGATTTCCTTTTTCCCATAAATAATTTACATGCATTGTTTTTGCAGCTTAATGAGGAAAATACTATAAAATTTTAATAAAGTTTACAGACTTGGCACAATGGCCTTTGAATGCTGGCCCCATTACCAAATAATTGGTGTTTAGTTTTTGTGTTTTTCATAGGATAATTTTCTGTAAAAAAAAAAAAATAGACTCTGTGTCCTTCAAATATCTTAGCAGTGATTTTCTGGGGTGGTGACCTTTCCTGCTCTCTCTTTGGTACTGGGAGTTCTTTTTCTTAAGTATCCCATTCTCTCAGAACAGTCCAAATGTCCTGCAACTGTCCCCGATGTCCTTGTTTCCCAAAGCCCTCTAAGAGTTCATTATGTTCTGCTGTTACAGAATGGTTCCTTTTGGTAAAGTCAAGTTGTACTTACTGAGAAGAAGCAATGTAGTGTTTACTCTGATCTTTGTGGGAAGTCTGAGAGCATGTATCATTCTGTACTGAGTTAGTGTGTGGTCCAGAGGTGGTGCTGCTCAGTGGTGGAGCACCTTCTGTGTGTTGTGTTTATGACGTACTACAGTCAACTGTGATGAGTTCCTGAAGGCTTTGACATTTGTGGACTTAAATACCCCAAAGCCAGAGTTATTCTGACTTGTCTGAGAGACTCTGAGGAGAGCTTGCTATGTAATGTTCTTCTACCTCACTGTAACTGATAGCAAGGCTCCGTGCAATGCATGAGCAACACACATGAATATCCTTTTCTTGGGGATTCTGATTTGAGATGAGGTTTGGGACTTTATTTTAAACTAATGCCCTGGTATATTTTATATAAAAGGAAGCGCTAAAGATACTGAAATGTAGTGGGTAGCCATTCCAGCTTTGATCTGGAAGTTCCAACCCCCATTGAGACTTCGGCAACTGTCACACCTACAAGGCGGGGCCAAGAAAGGCGCCTGAGGACCTGAGATCTGGATCCGCCGACACTCTCTCGGTTCCGGGATCTTGGACGGTGAAGGCAGGCCAAGCAGAGCTCCAGAGAACACCGCTGGACTGCGATACACCTTCCCCAGACCCCGCGACCTACCTATCCCTTAACTTGTAAGTTACGTCATTAAATAAATCTCCTTTTAACTACGTGGAGTGGCCTTAATAATTTCACCAATACTGAAAGTTTACAGATGCTATACAGTAGGCCTGGAGACTTGGTACCCACCATGCTTGGTTCTCCTGATGCTGATGTGTATATTTAAGGTATGGTCCAAGGATAAAGCCAAGGAAATATACGTTCTGGTGTGGAGAAAGGGGAGTGGCAGAGTGCTGTAAGGCATACTGCCTACATTTATACTAAATTTTATGCAGTTAATGTCCAGTGAGTTATTTGTTATATATCATAGCATGTGATGTATGAAACAGTCTCTGCAGTGTATAAGTTAATGATGCCATGCATGTTCTTCTCTTTGGTGAAATACTTATTTCTGAGTACTTGAACTATTCACCCCAAGTCCTGCTATCCATTCCTTGTGTATTTACCTTCACTACCTTATCCTTAATACACTGTGTCCTAGCACTTCACCTGTTTCAGGTTACCGGTCAGTGTATTGCAGTAGCTACTTTTCCTAAGGTAGAGTAACTAAATACAGTTACAATAAAGAATGAGCAAAGGCACAGTTTATTTGCATTTAGAATTTTTTCTATGAGTGCAAGGAATACTGCTGAATAAGGTATTGCTCCACCATCCCTGATGAAAGATGGACATTAATAATGCAGATTAGAATGAGGCTAAGTTGTATTGAAGGGAAAACAGACCCAGTACCTTTCATAAAAATAAATCTAATGTGGCCAACTTAATAGTTCCAACATAACAAAGAATGGGGGTATTATAGAATTCTTAAGTTCAGAAGAATTAAAAAAATCACTTTTGGACGAATAGTTTGAAAAAATATGCATATAAATATATGTCTAAGTCTATGCATTTACTTATATCTGCATTTATTTCTTTACAGGTAATAGTGATATATGTTCTTTTAAACATTTGTATGTGCATGGATACATATATATATATATGAATTTCCATTTGTAATTTTTTGGTGTACTGTTATCTTACACATGTTGCATATAATGATGGATCTCAGATACACTTTATAAGTAAGGTAAAAGTGGATATATATCTTTTTAATTTTTTTCTTGATTTACTTAATGTGTATGAGTGAGAGCCTGCATATCTTTACGTGCACCAACTATATGCTTGGTGTTGATGGAAGCAAGAAGAATGAGTCAGATTCTCCAGGCCATTCCCACTTAGGTGAAGAAAGTCTTACTCTGTAGCCCAGATTATAACTCACTATGTAGCCCCAGGTTTCCTTAAACTCATTTCAAACTTCCTGCTTCTGCTTCCTGGGGGAATGGGACTCCAGGTGTGAACTTACACCCTTGACTAAATACTTTTTAAAAGGACTATTTATAGCAGTGCTAAAAATCCACCATTTTTCTCATTCACCAAACAGCTAATGATTATTAGGCAACAGGTGTATGTATTCTTGTGTCAGAGAGGAAGCAGAGACTAATGGGAGCGTGAATTCCAAGCCACACCCCTCAAGGCCAACTGAGAGTTGCAGTGTGGAGAAAATGAAGAAACCAAACTTCTATCATGATCTGTCCAGGCTGGCCCCAGCTCATGCTGTGTTAGCACGGTCATTGGTACTGCCTCCCTTCTCACAGGGGTGGTTTGCGTGTTCAGAGACTTTTAACAGAATCCACTGGGGACTTCTTTTCCAGTGTTAAGTAACATTACTTATTCTTGACAAATGGGCCTGGTTTCATTTGGTACAAAGAGTGATGAAGAAAGTATTTGAAGAAAACTCTTTCAGTTGTTTGAATAAACAATTCTACCAACATTTTTCTATGTGGTATAATATATCTCTATAATATTCACTAAAACTTTAAATAAATAAATACAGGTGAAGAAATACAAAGTATCTCGTTTTTGCTAATTTTATGTTATCAGGTTTCTCATGACTCCTATTTCTATTTACCATCTAGAAACAACAATATTTAATGTCATTTATTTTGAAATAATTGGTCTCACAAACTTGGCTCCTTTTGCCAGAGTATGTAATGTCTTAGGCACTACTCATCATTAAATCTGAGTGTCCATTTCTTAGGTAAACCCAAACTTCTTCCACACAGGTAAATAAAGCATAGAATCCTAAAAGAGAAGGTACTCAAGCTTATGTCTTATTCCTTTGTAGCAAGAATCTTAAAAGTTCTTATTAATAAAATCAAACCTGGAGCAAGGTATTGGGGTGAACGCTGAATGATCAGAGAAGCAGAACAAGCTACAGCCACTTCACCTCGCCAATTCCTCAGCTGATACTGTTTCCTCAGACTGGAAACTTTTGTGTCCTCATCCAAATGGATCTCAGCTGAATTGCTTCTCGAAAGCCTGAAACTTAACCAGCCTAGTTCCTGGTCCTCACACCTTATATACTTTTCTGCTTTCTGCCATCACTTCCTGGGATTAAAGGCTCACTTCCTGGGATTAAAGGCATGAGTCACCATGCCTGGCTGTTTCCAGTGTAGCTTTAAATTCACAGAGATCTGGATGGATCTCTGCCTCCCAAGTGATAGGATTAAAGGCATGTGCACCACCATTTTCTGGCCTCTATATCTAGTGGCTGTTCTGTTCTCTGATCCCAGATAAGTTTATTAGGGTACACAATATTTTGGGGAACACAATACCACCACATTTCCCCTTTTTTGTCTAAAATAAAAAAGCTTATAACTAATACAAGAAAAACTATCTAATAAGTATATACAATATATACAGTCAAGAATTACATTAATGATGTCCAGTCCATTAACATTTGACAGATTCAGATGAAAAACTCCATTAATATATATTTACAATGTCCAGTCCAATAACATTTGATAAACTCAGACAAAAAATTTTCATTACGTATCCTATGTAAAACAAATAGTTCCTTTTTAAAAGTAGATTCAATAACTGGCCTTTTTATCTTATCATGCATATTCTCTTTTTTCTTTTCATAATAGATTCAACAATCTACCTTTTGTGGTTTTTTTTCATATCTTCCCCTTTTTCTTTTTAGAGTAGATTCAATGATTTACCCATTTATCCTATTATTTCTTTATCTTTTTTCTCAGAGTAGATTCAATGATTTACCTCATATCTATATTCTTTTTACTTTTTCTCTTTTTTTCAAACAAAAACTCTGAATCTAATCTCCTTGTTCAGCTTTTTTCCTGACCATTAACAATTAACAACTTATAATCAACCATAATAAACAATGACAATATCCATAACTCATTAAACAACCAAAAACTACCCACCCCGCTTCTTGGGAATGTGGGCATCTTTTTCTTAAAATTACTTCCTGCTTTCTGGGGGTGAAAATATCTTTAGGGAATCCTGAAAAGAAAATTTTTGGGTTAATTGTCAAGTCCTGTATCATTTGTTCAGTCTCTGCATATTGGGAAAGTGCAGGGTTCGTCACAAGTCCTTGCTCGAATAGTCTGTCAGGCTGGATCATTTCAGGTAGCCATCTCAAAATTGTCCTGAGTAGTTTGTAGTTCAAAGTCTATCTTTCCCTCGTGGAATCATCGTTGTGGGGTCCCATCATCCTTTTGAAGACTTCAAAGTTGCTGTTAGGTGTGGTCATGGTTCCCTGTAGATTTTTTTTTATGTGTGTGCCTCCTCTGTAGTTTGGAGTAATCACAGTCTGATAAATGTCTGTCTCTCGAAACCATGAGTGTTCTTCCCTAGAAGAGAAAATCTTCCCAGCAATTTCTCCCCACCATTTGTCTTGCCAAACTTTTCCAAACTGACCTTTGTCAATGCTTTCTTGTAACATGATGGTCCGGGCAATTCTCTGAACAAGCAGCAGTAAACCCTTTGTCCCAGGTAGCAGCATCACCGCAGTCACCAACATGATGAGAAGCAGCCAGCAACTTGGAGCAGCAGCCACTGCCTCCATGGTCCTACCACCGTTTGTGGCTCAGTCCCAGCCAAAGTTTCTCCTTAGCAAGCCTCCTTGGCCAGCCTCAAACTCCGGATCCTCCTGCCTCTGCCTTCAGCAAATCCTATGGGAATGCACCACCACAACCAGCCGAGTGTAGCTAGGGGCAGAGCTGGGGCCTGCAAGGCCACAGGCAAGCGGCTTTTTCATGAATTCGTACCACAAACGTTGGGCACCAGATGTAGATGTAACAGTCTTATTAAATAAGAAACAGAGTGAAATGCAGATTTAAAAGCCCAAGAGGTCAGAGCAGTAGCTAAGAGCTGATACTAAAAACCCTTTCTTACCCTTCACTGCTGCCGTCCTTCCCCTCAGAAAGAGGCCTACTTCCTGTGTGTCTGTCTTTTTATTGACTTTCTGTTCTGCCTTCTTATTGGTTGTAAACCCAACCACATGACCTCCTCATCACTGCCTGTCTATACAGACCTCTAGGTCTCTATGATTGGTATTGAGATTAAAGGCATATGTCTCCATTGCTGGCTATGTCCTTGAACACACAGAGATCTGCCTGTCATGTGATCGGGATTAAAGGTGTGCGCCATCACCGCCTGGCTTCTGCTATGGCTTGCTATTAGCTCTGACCTCCAGGCAATTTTATTTATTAACATACAAATAAAATCACATTTTAGCACAAATAAAATATCACCATATTCTTTCCTGACTATATTTATTCTCCAAGGATCTTCTTAAACAATGTTTCTGTTTCCCATTTTTTTTTGTCCTAAAGTTAAAACCTACTTGTTCCTGACCTGCCTCCATTACATTTACAGATCTTATAAGAAGCCTTCATTACTATCATTCTGACATGGGTTAAGTTTTGGCCTTTCTCAGGTCTCTGACAGTATTCACTTTTTACTTTGTGAATGTTGACCTGTTGCAAATACTATCAGTGTACCAGACTGCTTCTCCTTTTGGGTCTGATTGAGCATATCTACTGTAATGACTGGATGCCTGAAACCTGTGATCTGTAAGGAACACTTGCACTGAGTCATTTTGTCTTCATGAGGATAATTATCAATGTTTTGTAGGTAATAAAATCGAATCAAAGAGACATGACGGGAACTTTAGAAACCATTCATCAAGTAGTTTTGTACAGCGGAAGCTGTTGCTTTTAAACTTGATTCCATATTCTTTCTGTTAATTATTTCCTACCTCCTTTATTCAGTAGAGCCCAGATCAGAAGTTACCAGGTACCCTTACTTTGAGTTGTTTATCTATCCCTTAAGTGCTATAATTTATAATATTTTCTTTTTCTTTTCTCTTTGTGAACTAGAACAGTAACTCAGTAACAGATATTAGGAAATCAGGTTTACTTCTGGCTGTTTTTGTTTTTATTTATTTATTTAGTTGTTGTTGGTGGTATATTTGTGTGTGTGTGTGTGTGTGTGTGTGTGTGTGTGTGTATGTTTATATGTGTATGTGTATACACTTGAACAATGGCAATCACAAGGAGGCTGCAGGACACTATATGCAACTCAGAGATTGAACTCAGGTTATTATGTTTGGCAGCAAGCATCTTTACCCTCTAAGCCATCTTGCCAGCCTCTGGATAGTTTCATTAGTGACTGAGAGGGATAGAATGTGAAGAAATTGGTGTTGGACATGCTAAATTGAACAGGACAGCTGAATGTATTAGCACAAGTCACCAATAGACAATTGGAATTATTGCACCAGCACAGCAAAATGACCAATACTGACTGCAGTATAAATCTAAGGAGAAAAAGCTTTAAGACAAAAACAAATAACCAGCAATGTAGGAAGAATCCCAAGGTGCTCTGGTTTCTTAAAGGGCACAATTTAAAGAGAGATGGGAATGATCATGATCATCAAATTCTCAAAAAGTCTCACATTCAATTAAGATTAAATAAAGATAATTGAATTTGCCTGCCTTTAAACAGGTAGAACAGAAGTCATACACTGAAGCATTAGAAAAGCAAAAAGGTTTCTTTAGAAGAACAAAGTTTAGCATTGTGTTAGCATCTTAGTTTGCATTATGTGTGATTTCAGATGCAGAGCCCATGTAATACAGTTAAGACCTTCTGTCATAGGATCCCTGCTTGTCTCTCAGCTACTGGCAATATTCATTTTCACTTCAGTATATATTCAATGTCTGCTACCATAGTCAGATTGCCTGACTTCAAATGGATTGCCAATAACTCAAAGGAGGAAGACAACACTTGTGTCTTAATGTTTTCCACTAAAATGCACACATACACACATTGGCAACTTCAATATGAGGGAAACGAGTTCATTAACATGTTGGTAGAAAAATCAATTTTTCTATAACAATATTTGCATGAGGTATTTATCATTAAGGTTATAGTTTCCTATGCAGTATTTTTAAGATATTTCAGGCCTGCATACTGTCACACATGAAGGTTAAAGACCTGTGGAAAATCAAAACAGCATTGACTCTTCTACAGTTGACAGTTGGGTCAGTTGAAATTATATTTTTCTAAGCAGGTCCTAGATCACTGAGCTATTTCCCCAGCCCATCACTCCTCATTTCGAAGTCAACACTGAATGGAAGGGATGCCATTCATATTAGAAGCTGGGAATGTACAGCCTTCCCTCAGATGGATATCATGCTTTGTTCTTGTGTCCACACATTGCTCTTTCCTGCTCCTTACTTCATGTTAACAACATAAGAATATAGGACACCTAATAGGTAGCATAACATTTGATACTTTTTTTTGTGATTTCCATCTCTTTTTCTGTTTTTTTTTTTATTAAGAAATTTTCTATTCATTTTACAGACCAACCACAGATCCCCTCCCTTCTTTCCTCCCACCCCTCCTTCTGCCCCCATCCCAACCCCCATTCCCACCTCCTTCAAGGCAAGGCCTCCCATGGGAAGTCAACGGAGCCTGAGACACTCAGTTGAAGCAGGTCCAAGGGGCTCCCTGACCAAGGCTGTGTAAGGTGTCTGAGACACCGGGCTCCAAAAAGCCCCACTTATGCCCTAGGGATGGATCCTGATCCCACTGTCTGGGGACTCCTTAAGCAGATCAAGCTACATAACTGTCTCGCCTATGCAGAGGGCCTAGTCCAGTCCCATGGAGGCTCCACAGCTATTGGTCCACAGTTCATGAGTTCCCACTAGTTTGGTTTGGTTGTCTCTGTATGATGGGAAAACGTACAGAGGTATTTGATAATTTTAAAGTGATTATATCAACAAGATGACTCCCAGACAAAATTTCTCATCTTTTTCTTTTAATTTTAAGCAGGAGAGGGGATGAGTATGGATCCCAGTTTTCTATTTAAAAAAAAAAATGGGAGAGTGTAAAAAGATGAATAAGGGTTGAGTAGTGTTGTTTTTTTTTCTAAACCAAGAACGCATACTTAGAAAGTCCAAAGACAGAGAAAAAGGTTCAAAGGAAAGAGTGTAGATGTACAAGATGTGAGACAAAAGAGACATGTACAAGACAGTGTGACGTGACTGGGGAAATGACTCTCTGTTGCGAAAGAGGAAGGGCATCGAAGCAAGAGGAAAGGAGGGGAAACAAAGTAAGAGGAAAGGTGGGGGATTTAGAAGTTTAAAGAAGGAGAGAGAAAGGGGAAGGGAAAAGAAGCAAGAATAATGCCATTTTCTATTTTTTGTTTATAATAGGTAGATTAGCCTTAAAAACTAAGACATTTAGCCCTATTAGAGTACCAAGAACTACTTGGTGGTTCCTACTCAAATTTAACCAGCATTTCTAATGATAATCTTTATCTCTACTATTTCTTAATCTCTTACCTCATAGTGTTTAGCTCCCATAGCCCTTCATTCTCAAAAATCCTTGAATTTTTTCTATGACACTGACATTTTAAGTGTAAACTCACTTCTTTAATAGAATGTCTTTGATTTTATTTTGCAACTATTAAGACTATGGTTATGAAATCCTGATGGTGACTGAGAAGTAAGGTGGCCATCTTGGTATAACTTAACAAGAGATAGTATCATTTGGTCTCATAGCTGATACTGCTTTTGATGGTTGTATCTACTTGGTTTATCCATTGCTAATTTTCTTCTTTAAATTTTTTTATTGGGATTTTACTTTATTAAAAGTTGAGCAAGGCTGGGATGTAGTTCAGTTGGTAGAGTTCCTGTCTGGCATACATAGGCTCTATGTTCAGTCACCACCATTGTGCAAACTGGGCATGTTTCTTTCGTTTGACTAAAGAACTCTTGTTTCTGTCAGATTAGAATTGTTGTCATGATAAAAATTTTAATTAATAAAGAAGAAATAGTTTGAAGCAATGTAAGATTCCTGCTCCTCTCCAAACTTTTATGCATGAGTTCCAGAATTCTTTGATGAGTCTTGTGTAAATTAATTGTAATGATTGTCCAATGACAACTTTCTTTTTTACTTCTATTTTTATTCATAAATGTCCTACTAAAAGGAAGATGTTTTTCCATTTTCTACTTATTTATGTAAATAAATCCAGTACATAAATTGGTATTATTTGTTTCTTGTGTTGTGTTCTATTAGTATGTATTTGGGTGCTTAGCTTGCCCCAGATTTGGCCTATGACATGAATATTCTAGGTGCTTCTTCTATCCTATTGACAAGACCACATAATTCTCTGTATTTTTATTCTAAGTGCTTGAGTGCTTTTGTCTGTATATATGTCTGTGCACCATGCTTGTGCCTCATGGCAATGGAGGCCAGGAGAGGGCATCAAATCCTATGGAACTAGAGTGTAGTGGGTAGCCATTCCAGCTTTGTTCTGGAAGTTCCAACCCCCATTGAGACTTCGGCAACTGTCACGCCTACAAGGCGGGGCCAAGGGAGGCGCCTGGGGACCCGAGATCTGGATCGGCGCACACTCTCTTGGTTCCAGGACCCTGGATGGTGAAGGTGGACAAAGCAGAGCTCCAGAGAACACCGCTGGACTGTGATACACCTTCCCCAGACCCCGCGACCTACCTATCCCTTAATTTGTAAGTTACGTCATTAAATAAATCTCCTTTTAACTACGTGGAGTGGCCTTAATAATTTCCCCAATACTAGAGTTACAGATGGCTTTGAGCCACCATATGGATGCTGGGAACTGAATCCAGATCCTCTGGAAGCACAGCTGGTGCTCTTAACCACTGAACCATCTCTCCAGGCCCCCAATTACTTTTTGACATAGCATATGTTGTGAAAAAACATAGCAAAGTAGGGAGATTTATAGGCTTATGTTTCACTGTTTGTTCTTTGTATGTGGAAATGTACCAATGAGACCTGGTATAAGCCCATTGTCCTTCCCTGGAAATGGAGCATTCTTTTAGTCGTTTCTAAACTGGAACTCCTCTATTGATGGATGATGTATCACAAACATACATGTTCAGTAAGATGTAGAAAAATGTGAAAAGCACTGGGCATTACTCTTGCTTTTCTGGTTAAATCTATTGTTCCTCTTTCTTGTTTTATGACTAAGATGGTACAATCCTAGTGTTAAATGAAGGGTTCTCTATCCTCAGAGATTCAGTTAATTCTGATGGTCAGATTTGCTACCTGGACCATTCCAATAACCTCTCCATTTCTGGGGTAGTCTGAATAGGAATGGCCCCCATAGACTCATATGTTTGAATGCTTGGCTCACAGGGACTGGCACTATTGGGAGGTGTGGCTTTGTTGGAGATGTATCACTGGTGGGGGCAGGGGAGGGCTTTGAGGTTTCAGATGCTCAAGCCATGCCCAGTGTCTCTCTTTCTCTTCCTGCTGTCTGTGGATTCAGATATAGATCACTCAGCTGCCTCTCCAGCACCATGTCTGCCTGCATGCCACCATGCTTCCTGCCATGATGATAATGGACTAAATCTATGAACTATAAGCCAGCCCCAATCAAATGTTTTTCTTTATCAGACTTGCTGTGATCATGGTGTCTTTTCACAGCAATAGAACCCTAACTAAGCCAATGTCTGTGAATTCTAAGCTTGACCATGTTGTGTTTCTCTCAGTGACTGATTCTGTGTCTATGACAGTCAGTTACATAAAGTCTCCAAGCCAACCTAAGGCAAGTCATTGCTTCTTGTTGACTTTAGGGAGATATTTAATCATTTTGTCAGCCTGGCAGGGGACACACGGCATGTTAAAATGAGGTATAGAGAGTTTGTTTGTTTGTTTTTTAGAAATCATTTACAAGGGTGACAATAAATTTCGGGGAAAGTTGTAAGGAATAAGGAAGCACCTCCAGAACCAGGGAAGCAAGCAAAGAAGGGTTATTTGGTTCAACAGCAAGTTGCTCTAGTTGTAAGAGAGGGGGCACTCTGACCTTCAGTGGGTAAGGCCTGCAAGGAAGGAACAGATGGATAAATGTTACTATCTTGCACTTTTCATATTCAAGTCCAACACTGGTTTCCCACTGGCCAGCAAACTGGAAGCTAAGGGACAGGGGAACATATACATGTGATACAGATGCTATCTTTCTAGGGGGAAACTCAGAGTGGGTGCAGGGAACTTCTGGAGGAGCATAGTAGCCCACTCATAGCAACTTTGAGTTTCTCAATGATGCTTTAAGGGCTTCCTTTTGTATCTCAAGTGGCTGGCCCCATTGCATTGGTTTGCATAACTTTACCCCCATGAATACCAGTTTATCTGTTAGCCCTGGCTCTTTGTTCTCACAGAGATCACATTTTGCTGCTTCTAGCTGCTGAGGGGGCCATTCTAGGAAGTCCCATTTTTACTCCAAGTTTTCTGTTCCATACAGCAAGTGTGTGTGTGTGTGTGTGTGTGTGTGTGTGTGTGTGTGTTTGTGTGTGTGCAGCTCTCCCCACCATAAGTAGATAAAAACATCTCCATATTGTTATAAAATTCTGCTAACAAAAAATAACCAGGCAAACAATAAAATAAAAAAATTAATTTTTATTAGTTTTGCACATTTTTAATTGTGATTAGCATCATTTTGGGTAATAGTAGCATTTTCCAACATGCAGTTCATGAATATGGTTCATCTAAATATTTTTAAGAAAAGAGGTGCCTATGGTCTGCTTCTGTAAGAAACCCAAAATATGTCAATGTAATTGACTATGTAAGTGTAATACTCTCTGTTTTTGAGGAAAAGAAATTATGATGCCCACACTTATATTTAGAACAATCTAGAGAAATGTGTTTCCAAAGCAAAGAAAAATAATTCAACAGAAATTAGGAAATTAAGGACAATATTGGGAAGTAAGCATTGTGGTCAGCAGTTAGCATAACACTACGATAACTATAAATCAAATGTTAATACCCTTTTCCAATTGCAAATCATAATTTGGATGTGGAGTTATGAGTGTATTTTGCCCCTTAAAATTGTAAAATAAAAGAAATGTAATAAAAAAGCGGAGGATCTACCACTACCCAGTCATGTTTTCATTTCTTAGCAAATATCTTCCATGAAAAACTGCTATGGATAGAAAGTAAGAAAAGTGATTGTGAAATCAACTTGAAGATAATTTCCTCTTCATATGTACATAATGCTGAAAAATAAAATAAAGTGACTTTGTACAGTATTTATATTGGCTTATAAAATTCTAAACATGTTTTAACAGGTTAAGCAGTGTTGTTTTTTCAAACATGTATGTACAGTCTGGCTATACACTGGATGTTACCCACTTAAAATTTAAAAATAATCCAAACATTGTTGAAGTGCTACAAACTATTGCTTAATGATTTACAGAAATGAAATCTGCTGAACAGTTTCCTTGACTTAGCCACTGACCTATGATTTCTCATGAATGAGAATCTGCTTGGTGGGAGAAACTAGATACCGCAACATGGTAATATCAACATGCATTGACAGCATCCACACTATCTATAATGGTACAGAGTACAGTATATTACCTGTGGAAAGCTTGCACTCTACGTTTCTTGTGGTACATATTTGATGCAATAAATACTGTGCTTAGGTCATTATTTGTTTGCTCAAACGTGCACCACAGAGTAAAATGACTATTTACATAAAAAATAGCATTTCATTAACACATACAGTGTCAACCTCGCTGAGAGCTGAAGATGGTCAAACAAAGTGCAGGATTAAGCGGAAATTTATAAAGGGTTCTTTTGGTCAATTCACTCCTCTAGGGTTGGGGATAAGGAGTCATATTCAGTATTTAGAGACTTTTAAGAGACAGTGAACAGAAACATAATGGGATTCCAGACGTTTGAATGATGTTTGCACCCACTAAGACTTAATGACCTATCCCCAACTATCTCCTTGACTAAGGGCTAGACTTGACAAAACCAGATGAACAAAGCCTATTATCTATCTGATGATCACCTCAGTGCCGACCCTGCCCCCCTGGAAACACAGATGACATAGAACTGTTGAAGAACTGTCTCTGCTTTCCTTGTGACTTTTTCTCATGCATGATCTATGGTGCAGCATGCCCTCATGCAAAACCACATCTTTGTGCAGACAGGAGGGCCATGTGTATGTCAGTACCCCCAGGTGACACACCTGGAAGAGAGTTCCTTTTGTCTGTTTCCCAGCAGAGACCCTGTTTACAAAAATAGTCACATGTAACAAACAACATATGGATTAAAAAAAAGATGAATCCACTAACAGAGTTTGTAAAAAACGTGACCAGTGTGGCAGTTGAAATGCAAATGGTGGACACAGTTACTACACTACAGTGCTTCACATTAACCCCCAGGTTATCGCGCTCCGTCCCTTTAGACGGGTCCCTGCAGTCTGCTTAGCTGTTTGTCTCTCGTCTTCAGCAGTATCAGCTGGTAGTGAGAACAGTAACCTCTTGCCAAGATTGTCTCCCCTTTCCACAGAGTCACAGAGTTTGCCGACAAGGGGGGGTCACTGTCTTATTAGGCACTGACCTTAAGTGAATTTGTGTAAAAACAGTCAGTTTGGCATTGACCTCCTAAAGGAGTCCTTTTGACATCACCTTCACAGGCTGTAAACAATTTGTCACCACATTCATTACTTTTGTTGGTTTTTGTTCATTTTCCTTTGGCCTTTTCATCTTTTCCTTCCTGCTCGTGTTTTTCCACGATTGGCTTGGTCACCCGATCGTAGGAGGGTGGACAAACTGCGGTGGACATTGTCAGGTCAGTTTTCTCTGTAATAGAGTTTTCATTTATCCTGTCAATGATCATGTCTTCTTTTACAAGAAGATTAGCCCCACCTTTGAGTTTGTTCTTATTGTATGTGAACGAAGCTTGTTTGACTGTTCGCTTCAAAAGGTGGCGCCTGTAAGCACGCTGAATGATAACAGCTGACACCTCCTCTTGTTTCCGTTTTAAAGTAGTAGTGATTGGCTGATAAGAGACTTTGGAGGGGTTGGAAGCCATGAACCGCTCTTCCATCTGGACTCGAAGGGCGTCCATCTCTCCGCTCTCACCCAAAACCCGCTTCGTAAAAGCAAATAAGATGTCCAGGCAGTGGATGCGGTCTCCACTCACCATGGGCAGATCCATGGCAATGAGCTGAAGTTTGTTTGGTTGCGGCAAATTGAGAGGGGGTTCAAGAGCAGCTGCAAACTGAGACAATTTTTCAAATTCCATGAACTGAGTGGCATCAGGGTCGAACTTCTCCCAGACCTCATAGAACATCTCAAAGTCGTCCTCACTCAGGGGCTCTGCGCTTTCCTCCGTGGCGACGCTGAAGTTCTCCAGGATGACCGCGATGTACATGTTCACCACAACCAGGAAGGATATGATGATGTAGCTGACAAAAAAGAAAATCCCCACAGACGGGTTCCCACAATCCCCCTTCACCGAGCTCCCAGGGTTAACTTTATTAGGATCACAGTCAGGGGGCTTGCTATTGAGGATGGGAGCCAGCAGTCCGTCCCAGCCTGCCGAGGTGGTGATTTGAAACAGGCAGATCATGCTGTTGCCGAAAGTCTCAAAGTTGAACATATCATCAATCCCAACTTCCCTCTTAACGTAGGCAAAGTTGGACATCCCAAAGATGGCATAGATGAACATGACCAGGAAAAGCAGGAGGCCGATGTTGAACAGCGCAGGAAGGGACATCATCAGAGCAAAGAGCAGCGTGCGGATCCCCTTGGCGCCTTTGATCAAGCGTAGGATTCGGCCAATCCTGGCCAGGCGGATGACTCGGAACAGGGTAGGGGACACAAAGTACTTCTCTATCAGCTCAGCCAGAAACATTCCTATAGAAAAATAATTAGAATAAATAATTAGAATATCAGTGAAGAAATCACCATTAAAATATTTGATTTATTAAAGTTCCAAAGTCAAGTTCAGAGCATTGAGATTCAATTGTGTCATCTTAAGTATGGTACATATATAATACAATCATCTTCCAGTATCTGCAACAGATTTGTCCCAGGATGCACCTCCCCTCCCTAGAACATCAAAATTCTCATATCTTAGCGTATCACATTTGCATATAACCGATATATACCCTTCTGGAGGTTTTAAATTACCTTCAAAATGTTTATCGTATTTAACAACATAAACATCATGATGTGAATTGCTGCAGTTCATGTCACAGGAAATAACAGTAATGAAATGTCTATGTATGGTCAGTAGAGGTGCAGGGTTCTTAAACATACTTTTGGTCTTTGAATTAGTAGATACTGAATTCATAGATATGGAAAAATATATAGAATTATAAAATGTTTAGCATAAATCGACCTTAATTTTAACTCAGCAATAAATTAAAATATAAGAATCAAAGTACTGTGTTTTCAGGGGTGTTGATATGCTATTGTTAACTTAAAATCTCATCAGAAATAAATGTTCAAGTTTGCTTCAATATCAACAGCCAACGATATAAGTACTAATTTATATAGATATGATGATTTTCTCTAAATTTGTTGAAGCTAAATTTCTTTTCTACACCTCATCAATCCAAAATATTGGAGTGTTTAATGCTATTTTCATCTTCCTGTAAACCTGATGCTTCCTTGAGTTTTAATGTAATACTCTTACAGAATTGTTTATCCATGTGCTTGTACACTTATAAAATGCTCCAAGGCTAGTGTTCATTTGATCTCATGTAGCATCTCAATTCTTTAATTTTTAGAGCTTCTTTCTCCCTGTGATTTTGTTTTTGGCACATGTATGTTTATGTGGTATGTGTGTGTGTGAGTGTGTGTGTGTGTGTGTGTGTGTGTGCACGTATGCCTGGGGCTGACATTGGGAGTCTCCTTGATTGCTTTATACTTTGTTTATTGAGTCAGGGTCTCTTAATTTAACACAGAACTCCCTGTTATGGATAGAATAGGAAGCTATGTAATTTGGGGGCATTCAAGAGTCCTCTCAGTGTTGAAGTTCTAGGTGAGCCAACATGCTTGACCAGAATTTACATGGTTGCTAGGGATCTGAACTCCAGTTCTTTTTTTTTTTTTTCAGAGCTGAGGACCGAACCCAGGGCCTTGCGCTTGCCAGGCAAGCGCTCTACCACTGAGCTAAATCCTCAACCCCTGAACTCCAGTTCTTAAGCTTGCACAGCAAGTGCTTTACATGGTGGGACATTTCTCAGCCCCTCCTGACACACACACACACACACACACACACACACACACACACATACACACACACACTCACACACCAAAAAAACCCCAACCAAACAAACAAAACCCCAAATGCCTTTAAGTACAAAGGCCTCATTCATTCTCTTAAGTTAGCCTTCTCTGTCTGTCTGTCTCTGTCTCCATCTTTGTGCCTCTCTGTCTTTCTTTTTCTTCATATCCTAGTTACATGTTTATAACCACTGATGTGTGTTGGAACTAAAGACTGCATAAAACATATAAGTTGGATTTAAGATGTAAGGCTCTTTACAGTGGGAACTAACACAAAAATCCTACCAACAGAGAACCTTACATGGTTCAACATGGTTGAAATGGTGTGTTGACTTTGTCTTAATTAGGAATGAGTCTTTGGGGCCTATACAGAGACTTCTTCATATCTGTGAAGCATCATTTGTCATTCAGTGGGATGAACTCCCTTCGCGAGGCCCTTATACATTACACAGTTTGAAAGATATGACTAAGAGATGTCCTGTGCTGTCAGTTTCCTTTTAGAAATATTGAAAATTTCCACATGACAACCATAATAAACTACTGTTTGTCTTTGTTAACGCTTGGTTTTTAATCCCTCTTCTCTTTTATTTCCCTTTCTTATTATCTTGTAACCATGTTCCACTCTGTACGATGTTGACCCCACAGCTACATCTCTAACCCAATCTTTCCTGACCATCAGACCAGTGATTCTCAACCTTCTTCGTAATGTTGCAGCCCTTTGACACAGTTCCTCATGTTGCAGTGACCTCTTACCATAAAATTATTTTTGTTGCCACTTTGTAACTGTGATTTTGCTACTGTTATGAATTGTAACATAAATAGCTGGGTTTTCTGAAGGTCTTCTGTGACTCCTGTGAAAGGGTCATGAGCCATAGGTTAAAAACTGCTGATCTAGATAGTGCACAGATTATTCAGTCTCAACCTCTTGAAAGCCCTTTTTCTTTTGGTTCACAGTACAGATCCATATAATGAAATCTACCTCAATGAAGGAGTTTTTGCTAATTGACAAATAAACACTTAGTGTATCAAATAGATAAAATGGAATAAAATATTGATATAGAGCCTAACTTTAGAAGAAAAATAAATACACCCTGATAAAACACAGCCACACATTCACTTTGAATAGTGAGGTGACCTCCATTCTCTATTTGTTGTTCCTTTACCAGGCTGAATTTGACAGTATTTTCACATCTTACCTACAATGGAGAGAATGACCACCACAAAATCAAAAATATTCCATCCAATGGTGAAATAGTAGTGGCGGAGGGAGATGAGCTTCAGCACACACTCGCCGGTGAACAGCACGATGAACACCAGGTTGATGCGTGACAAAATGCTAGTCACATGGTCACTCTGGTCATCCGTTTCCACCATCATGGTGACCATGTTGAGACAGATGAGGATCATGATGCTGATGTCGAACACTTGTCTGGTGACAAAGTCAAACACCATTCCCTGAAACTTGTTCTGCAGAGAAACAAAGCCACTTTCAGCCACGGCAGAGGTTCCTGGTAGACACAGCATGTACGCTGAGTGCTTCCTATATTAACCTACCTTCTAGTATTGTACGTAGTACCTACCTATCGGCACAAATATTTATAAGAGATGCCTTGTAGTAGATTTTTACATCTAGTTATTTAATTTTTTTTTAACCATGTATATTCCTGAGAACATCAATCCCTTGCTGAAGGGTTTCTCCCTGTACTCTCTGTACAGAAGCACAAACTGAATTTCAACACCTCAAGGTGACAGGAATGTAGGAAACCCGTTTGATCTGGTGCTACCAAAAATTGGCTGCGCTCACTGCAGCACTTTCCAATGATCAATTAGACCACGTGACCATTTAAAAAATGTAGTAAATATTAATATTATATTTGCTTTCTTCCTAGAGAATTATCAAAGGGACCTTGTGACTTCAAGGACATATCTGAAGTATCATACATTTACATCCCATCTTGGCAACATTAAATTTGTTCCCTGCAAGTGGCTCTTGCTGATATTGTCAGACACACAATGATAGAGGTCTCCACAGGGGTAATCAGACTAGAAAGGCATTCCTTGTTGTGCTACAACAAAGCGAACACATGAACTTTGCTATAATCTGGGCTTTGACCCCAGTCAGCTGCTGTTAGATTCTGCAGACCATTGCATGTTTATTCCTTCGGACAATTGAATGAACCTAAGGATATTTTACTACCATAAATTTTAATGCACATACTTGACTCATTTGTATGCGTAGTGCTAAGTCTCAATGGGGAAAGTTTTCTCATTAAGAAAGTGATGCTTGGCTAACATAACAGGAGTGATCACTAAGATTCTGGTCTCTGATTCATCCTGGGAAATATTTTAAGCTTAAAGATTACTGCCATGAAAACCACTATGATAGTACAAGTTCCTTTTTTAATAGTTTGTAGAATTCATCCTAGAAATACGAGAATGGGTATTTATTATCACAAATTGTGATAATTCCAACATCAGTAATTGGTGACTTTTAAACCATATATAAATATATTAGATACTGGAATTCTCACCTCCTCCAAAATGCTCCATATTTCTAATAATTAAACATCAACTACAACTGGAGATGGTATGCCATTAAATGCTTTATCTACCTCTTAATCTCAGAAAGCCTAATGCATGTTAGCCCCACCCAATGTTTATGCATTCTGTGACATTGCACAGCAGCTTATGGTAAAGACACAACTATTGTGCAGATCACACACCCTGTATCATTTGGCTATGTAGTTGGGAT
Organism: Peromyscus eremicus; assembly: GCF_949786415.1. Taxonomy (NCBI): domain Eukaryota; kingdom Metazoa; phylum Chordata; class Mammalia; order Rodentia; family Cricetidae; genus Peromyscus; species Peromyscus eremicus. The sequence continues at coordinate 44,658,192 of NC_081419.1, forward strand.
TCTAGTTGTATAATTTTAAGTCATTTGAAGACAAATTTGTATATATATATATATATATATATATATATATATATATATTATTTTTTTTCTTTTTGGTGTTTAAAAAAACTATAAAAAAGACATGAATTAATGATACTCAAGAAGTACAAGATTTATTTTTGGTGCTGAAAAATGATAGTTGATTTCCCTTGTGTAACAAAACTCATTTAAGGATGTTGTTTTATATGATTTTCATTGGCTATTTCTTACTCCTGGTCGAGGGATAGGCTTTTGTGGCTTTTTTGATCCTAATTTCTTCATTGCATTATAGTATTTCTTCTGTTCTTCAGTCATAAAGATGTCTTGACCTCCAAAGTATAGAAAAGAAAAATCAAAACTGGTTAAAATTGTGTCCATTCTCCTCCATATTTTTCAATACTATGACAAGAAATTTGAAGAAATTAACATGATTATTCCTGTGATTTTTTAAATTTGAAATATTAAAAGTATGTTATAGTGGTTGCAATCATATTTAATTCTTAAGATAATTCAAAATGGCCATTATTATTATATCGAGAAAAATAAAATAACTCTTAAATGATTACTCAAGACCAAATACATGAGTAGTAAAACTTGGCTCATGGGGACACTAAATGTTTAGTTCCTTACATTAAATACATTGCCTTTCTGAATGCAATACAGTGATTTTTTTTCTGTTCAGATGTAGAAAGAATTGAACACACTCCCCCAACACACATAATATACACTTAAAGTACAACTATATATATTAGAGTTGGTTATACAGTCTCTTTAATTCTGTCAAGAATTCTAGGGAAGGGACTGAAAGAAACCTGGAGGGTCTCAGAGAAGAGTACACATCAGAAGAACAGCAGGTGTGGGATAGAACAGAGCCCAGAGGATTGAACACCAGCTGATAGGTGCAAATGGAGCAGAGGATACTGTTAGGAATAGGATGCTATCAGTATTGAGGACAACAATGCTGTGTAGTATATAAATCCTCAATATCGACAAGTAAATATACTGAACAAAGGCTATGGAGTAGTGGGACATAAAGACACAAGATTGACTGTGAAGCATTCAAATCTATTAGCCATAAAATCCACAAAAATGAAAGTTAATTTTGTTTCCCTCTAATAAATACCAAATATTAAAAACTGAAGAGAGTGTTTGATGTCAGTGAGAGAGCTGGAACAAGGTCATGGTCATACATTTTATTCAGTGGACTGGCTGTATGACTCCAAGGAGGTGAAACACTTTACTCTGAAATTTATTGTAAGAAAAGATTAAAACACTCAAATATTTTATGGGAAAAATTGACTTAAGTCATTAAAGATTAGAAGCAACAAAATTAACCAAGTTATGATAAATGCATATGAATATTTTCAACAAACTGGGAAAACTTTGTCCAAAAGAATATTTAAAATTGTATATTAGAAAGTATTTCAGGGCTGGGGCAATGGCTCAGTGCATACAGGAATTTTCTGCCAAGACTAACCATCTGGGTTCAAACCTTGGGGCCCACAAGGAGGGGACCAGCTTCTGCAAGTTGTCCACTGACTATCATACACTTACCTGTGGCCTGTGCACCCTACTCTCATGAATAAATAACTGTACTTTTAAAAAAATTATTTCAGAGATGGCCCAAGTGATAAATGCTTTACACATAGGAATGAGTATCTAAGCTCAGATCCCAACACCCGTGTTAAAGTGGGCATGGCAACATGTGCTCATAATCACAGTTCTGGGAATGCAGATGTAGGTGAATCCATTGATCTCATTGGACAGCCAGTTAGTTGAACTGATGATCTACAGGTTCAATGAGGGATCCTGTCTTAAAAATTATGATGGGTAGCAATTGAGGAAAATCCTCTAGCTGCAAATACATTGTTTAGGGGGAGTGAGTTGTTAAAGATAAAACATATGGAAAAAGTCATAAGCTATTTTGTTTCTGAATGCAAGATCTCCTCTTGATTCAAATTCACATTGTAGACAATCCCTCTACTTCAATGATTAGAAAATACTTTAAAAATACTTATCTTCTTCTTTTGCTGGTTGAAATTGTCTATGATGACACCAATAAATAGGTTCAGGGTAAAGAAGGACCCAAAGATGATGAAGATGACAAAGTAGAGATACATGTACAGGCTTTCCTCATACTTAGGCTGAAGTTCCACCTGCCGGAGGAGAGCATTTTTGTTAACTGCTAGATCAGGTTTAGATGTGGGGAGCACATTGGTGCTTTTTCACAAGAGTAGCAGATTATATTCTTAGTAATAATTCAGCGGATTTTTATACCCATATCAACTGCCTCTAAAGAAAAAAAAAACCCTGAAATTAGGTACTAAAACGTTTTTGTGGAAAAAAGTAATGTTACATGACATTCTAAAACTATTTATATAATTTTAAATATGACTAACATTTTGTTATATGAACAGTGTGCTTTAAATTTGGTAAGTTTTAAGTTAACTGAATTCCAGTAATTTGAAAATATTAGTGAGCTGCATGTGGTGTCTCACGTCTGCACAATTCTAGCACTTGGGAGGATGAGGCTGGAGACTTGCCGTGAGTAAGAGACAAGTCTGGGCTTCAATGTGACACCTTGTCTTCAGAACAATCAAAGAAAATTCTTAGTGAAAAAAGAGCTCTTATAAATATATAGAGAATACTTTTAGAATACTGATTCATTTGTGTATGAACTTGCATAGCAAATAAAAGAACTGAACTATTCAACTGGATGCTGGCATCTTGCCCTACTGTTAACACAGTCATTAAAATTTTCAGATTGAATAGACATGCGGTCCATTTTATAAAGTTCTCAATTGATAATTGACTCTCAAACTTGTGGTTATAAAAATAGACAAAGACAGACCTGTTACTGCACAACAAAGAAGTTAAGATTTACTATACATAGGTTCCTAATGCATTCATCTCCTTTTAAAACAACAGATTTAAAATCAACTAAACACATATAGCAAAGTCTGTGCAACAAAGTGAACTGACATAAATCCAGAGGTGATTAAGAAGTACATAGGGGGATCAGGAGGACTTCAAAGTTATCTTAATCTATCTTGAGCTAGAGGTCTGGGCTACCAAGGAAAAACAAAACAAGAACAAGGGAAGAAATAACAGAGAGGAAGAAAACACTAAATTTTACAGTTTTAGAAATCAGTCTTAGAGGAAGCCTGAGATTTTGTGCATCTGGAAGATAGAAAACGTGTGTAACCAAATAAAGCGGAAGTGGTAAGAGCATTGTTACAGGCTCCAGTAAATTCACGGATGCTGTTCATATAAAGAATGGATTTGAAAAATACTGAAACATCAAAGAGATCTCTGCCAGCATCTTTAGCTTTTCAGGCCCCCCAATATGGAGGCTGCCTACACATTTCAGCTATTGATGACAGTAATATGCTTTTTCTATTTGTTCCTTTACATCAAATATAAATATTAAGAGAAGATCTGATAGTTATTAAATGAATGAGTTGAGTTTGTTTTTCCTCTTCTTTCACATCAGTTTTTGGTTGAACTCAATATGATCTCTCTGATCAGCACTTGCTGTCCTTGGGTGCAAACTTTTTTCCCCAATATTTTTAGCTAAAATAGAGTCAGTTCACTTGGCTAATTATTGAGCTAATTTAGGAGCCTGGTCAATATTTCCAGAAGACGTAGGATATAAAGAATACTTACATTTCTGGAGTCAACTGCTGCATACATGATATCCATCCATCCCTTAAACGTGGCCTATTAGAAAGGACATCCATGTCTTACTTTGGGTTAAAATTCAGAATTGATAACTTAGTAAGTATTCTTACTGTACATGTTTAAAGAATTATTTTAAAGCAATTTCAAAACAAATTTTACATGGGTTTTTAATGAAGACAGAAAGCAAACAAAATGACCATCATACATATCTTTCTATTTTATAACCAGCTCTAAAGTAATTCTCAAACTCAACATGCTATTATAACTTGGTAGAAAGTTCTAGAAATATAAGGAGAATTGGAAATATATACAGCAATGACAAGTTAAACCTGAGAATATCCTGCAGAAATCTGTCCTCCAGGTGATCAATTGACAACATTTAAGATTTTTCTTTACTGTAACACTACTCTATGTATCATACAGGTTTACATAAAAAGTTGCAACCATCTTTTTAAGAAAATTTCAGAAGCAGCCCTATATTCACTTTATGTTGTGTGATCCTTGAAAAGAATGAGTTAATATAAATAATAGAAGTGTGAAAGAGTAGGACAGACACTTGTCATTTTCACATTGAAGAGGGATCCCTACTCTAACGTCTTACACTCATTTGCTATGTGTCTCAGAACATTGATTTTGAGCCCAGAGGACCTGAAATGCATATATATATAATATATATATATATATATATATATATATATATATATATATATATATATATTCTCCTTAGTCAATGAGGAAGCCTAGCATGACTTTTTGATGCATCTTTGTTTTTAAATCATTAACTCTTGTGGAATGGTGGATGAAGTGAAAGTGTTATAGGAGAAATGCATCTTAGCCAGAAAACAGAAATACTTTTCATATCAAGCAGAGAGATGGGGAATGTGTCAGTGACTTAGGTCAATTATAAAACTTGTCTATCATACACCTCATACAGGAACCAAAAAAAAGTGATTTGAGGAACCATTTCAATGGAATTACTAATCAACACAGAGGCGAGAGGTAATTCTGTGTGGTTTAGTGGAAAAGACTTCAAGCAGAAAGTGTTGAAGAGCTGTGTTCAGGAAGTCTCTTCTTCTTTTCAGAACACTTAACATTTCGAAGGCTCATTTAAAATTCCCAACTTTTCTTTCCTTGGTTTTATGAAGGAGTGATATGTTTTAGATATGCTTATGGGTGGAACAGCACAGGGTTAGAGTGAATGGAAGGGAAATATGGTGATTTCAGTGTAATATTTAGGAAGCCATTCTTGCTTCACTTCCAAAATCATTGTATTGAGCTGTGAACATTCAGAGTAGGCTACAGGTATAGGAGAAAGAGATATTCCAAGAAAACAAAAAGAGACAAATTTATCAAAGGATCGTAGTAAGGACTTCTATGAAAACTGTTGGGAACAGTACAGGCTTGTTTGGTCCCTGGTTGAGTAACAGAAATGTTATCCTAGCAAACAAGTACATTTCTGATCTGAATACCCTAAAGAAGCAATGGGGAAGAAAATAAATAGTGTTTTTTTCAATCTAGATGCCCCTCAACTGAAGAACGAATTAAGAAAATGTGGTACATATACACAATGGAATACTGCTCAGCAGAGAAAAACAATGACATCATGAAATTTGTAGGCAAATGGATGGAACTAGAAAATATCATCCTGACTAGGTAACCCAGACTCAGAAGGACAAACACTTTTTTTTTAAGCTTTCTGCTTAAAAGCAGAAAGTACAGCAATATTTTTTTTTTAGAAGTAACCTGTCCTTTTAAAAATTCATTGTTTTGTTTCAGTTAGAAGTATCACTGGATGAGTATGTTTAAAGAACCACAATCTTTTGAAATTAAAAAAAATATAAACTATTTTTAGGGAACTAATAGGATGTTTAGGGTAAAGCAACTCAGTAATGGTAATGAAAACTCGTATGATATGAAACTAGAGTTGTCTGCCTTTGGATTCTACACACTCACACTCTGTTATTTTCATTTCACTAGGAAAAGATAATCTTCACACCCAAGCATCATTCTCAAACTTCCAGTCCAGACTGGCATTGCTAAGTATCAGTAAATTCCTACATATACGTTACTATCCAGGAGTGTTTGCTAACCGTGTGTGTGTGTGTGTGTGTGTGTGTGTGTGTGTGTGCATGCCACATACTGAGGAAAGGCATTTCATCTGTAGAACAAGCTTTTCAATTTCAGTAGAAAAAAATACCAATGATTTTATTTAGTTAATAGCAAATTTTTTTCATAAGTACAGAAATTTGAGGAAACACGAGAAAAAAATAAGACCTTTGGAAAAAACTGAAATGCCTGACGTCTGTTGACTATGTCTTCTCATGTGAACGTTCCTACTCTTCTGGACTCACAAACTTGTACTAACAAATAATGCTGAAAAAAATATTATAAACTTTTTTCTTAACTAAATAATAGCTGTAATAATCACTTGGTTATTATTCCGAGCAATAAAATTTTCAGAGAAAATAGTGTTCACTTACAACTTGAAGCAAAGAGAGATACCCAAATCCTACATTATCAAAGTTTACTTTCACATTTTTCCACCGGGCAGTTTCATTTCTTTCTATTAGTTTTAGGCAATCAGAATGATTATTCACTTCGGTGATCTCAAACATGTCACCAGTTGTGGTGTTAATACAGTGGTAGAATTTGCCAGCAAACAAATTTACGCCCATGATGCTGAAAATTAGCCAGAATATAAGACAAACCAGAAGGACATTCATGATGGATGGAATTGCTCCTAACAGGGCATTCACAACCACCTAATACACAAACGGAGAGAAAGAAAAGTCAGAATTCTTATTGATTACAAGTGGAAAGACATTCCCCTAGGAATTTTTAATCTTCATTTTTTTCTACCAAGACTACTTATCCTACTTATGTAAGAGCAAAGCAAAACAATCTCAAAATAAAATCCATTCTTTCTTAAATGTTATGCTTAGGAAAATAAATATAGGCAATATGCAAAGAAATGGGGAAAAAGAAGAAATTTAATATAAAAGAAGAGCTAAAGAAAAAGCCAAATCAGAGGAATTTGCTACTGGATGATATCAGATGTGGAGTTTGTTAGAAAAAAAAAGAGAGGTAGGAACTTCTGGGCAGAAGATTAGTTCACTACAAAAAAATAAAAAAAATATGTCGAAGGACAGAACTAAAACATTTGGGCATGAATTGATTTGACCAATACACTTCAGAAATAAATTAAAATTCAGATGTATAAATATAAAAATATTTTCAACACCTAATATATTTTTGGCCTTAATTATCCATGCATTGCTATAACTAATAATAGTTTTTGCATAAGAAGCAAGACAATTTAGCATTATGTATTTCAGTAGATCATCACATCGTTTATTTCAAGCTCCAGTCATGTCAGTGTTTGATTTACTGAGTTTTAATCCGATAAACTTATTTTACATCAGTTTCTTAGAAAAGTAAGAAAAGGAGGGATGGCATACATACTTCTCAATTCTGATGGAATTCTGTAAAGCTAAATTCTTATCTCCCCTTTTTATGAAAAGGTATTTACCTCCCACTCATTCTTAACCAAGGACTACAGATTAAAAATATTTGACACACTGTAGCCCCAGCTTCCTTCTCCACAGCTCTCCCTGGAGTTGCACGTGAGTAGCTAAGAGAGGAGATAAAGGCCGGCCCTATGATGCTCTTCAGGGGCAGATGTGTCTCAGACTTGAGCAAGAAGGACTGAGATTGATTCCAATCATGTGGCAACACCTGCTGCTCTTGTTAATTTGGTACTTCAGAATATCGTCCATTTGCTTTTGATTAGAGTTTAATTTCAGAAAACACGTTTTTTGATTGTCTGATAGTAGGGTAAGAGCCAATTCCTTGTACTTCTGAGCCCTGACTGCACTCTGTAAAAAACAATAACCATCAGAGGCCTCAAAATAGTGTGTTATGTGGGCCAAAGGAAATAATGAAACCAGTAATGACAAAGATGGGAATGAACATGAAAAGGTTAATTCTATTGAGCTGCCCAGGCAGAAGCAGAAGATAGGCTCAGGTGGAGAAACTGTACATAGCAATTATCTCCCCTATAGCCCGCCTGAAAGAGTTAACACATAAACCTTTCTTTATAGATTATTTTTTAAAGTTATCTTCAATTTAATTTTTAAATTATTTATTGAAAAATGATTCTAAAAATAGTTTATGTATTAAGTGTACTCATAACGTTGGATCTTTTTGAATTTGAAATGTGAACACTGAAATTGAGTCATTGTTTCTCTGAGTTTGTCTCAGTCCACACTGAAGTGCTGTGTCTGCTGCAACTTCAGTGTCCGTACTAATGTGTGACCTTCTGCCTTTGACCCCATGGCACTGACCATCGCCACACCAGTCTGTGGCTCTCATACTGCATTCTCAAACCTTTCCAGCGTGGCCATTTGCCCACCTTCCTGATCTCCTTCTTGGCTCTGCCCTCTGTTAGTTTAGAATGACATTATTGTCAGATTTTTCTTTCCCCTTCTTTCAGTGTGGATAGAAGGAATTGATCTACCCCAAGTCCCATTTTAAAATTTATTAATAGTTCTCTAGCCATTAGAAAACGTTTCCCTCTCTTTGACATTTACATCACTCCATAGTCTGTCTGTGTATCTGCTTTCCTTGAAACATTTAAAAACCACATCTGTCTGTCTGTCTGTGTGTCTATGTGTCTTTGTCTGTGTCTGTGCTATAGCACTTGTGTGGAGGTCAGGGGAATACTCACCGGAGTTGGTTCTTTCCCTCCACCATATGGGGTGTGTTCTGGGTTCTGGGGACTGTGCTCAGGTGCCAGTCTTGGCTGCTGAAGGATTTCACTACACTGATACAGTTCCTCTTCTAGGTTCCCTAACTGGCTACATACACTTCAAGCCCCTCTGTGATGATAACTGTGTACTAATGTGTTTGCCTGAGGCTCGATACTCTCTTTCTTTACCACTCCCTTCCCAGTATTTCCCCTTGAAATGACCTCCCTTCTTAGGACTTCAGCTCAAAATAAACACGACTTTTATTGAGTCTAACTCCACTCAAAAGTTCAGCCTCCTTAACAAGATGAGAGTTTTCTCCTTTGAATTCAAGAATCATAACTGTAGTACTGAGGAAACTACAAAGACAATTTAGTATTGGGGTTTCATTTGGAAAATGAGAATAAAGAAATTAAAACAAGTGCGGTTCAGAAAGTGAACCAGAATTTGTTCACCCTGCTTATTTTTTCAAGAATTTCCACCACTTATGACTGCTCTGTGTGAAAGTGATATTACTATATCTTTGGTAGATTATGATACTTTGATGTGTGTATGTCTAATGCATATATGTGTGTTTGCATGTGACAGCATATGTGTGTAGGTGTGCATGCACAGGTGTGAGCACACGTGTGAGGCGTGAACTAGATGTAGGAGTGGGGGAATTCCTTGACTGTTTTCCATCTTATTCATTGAGTCAATTGAACTCAAAGCTTTCTGACAGGGCTGGTCTGGCTAGCTAGCATGCTCTGAAATCTATTCCCATTTTCCTAATTCTGGAATTACAGGTGAGTTGCTATTCCCATCTGGCATTTACATGGCTTCTGGGGATCCAAATTCCAGCCCTCATGCTTCACTGGCCAGGGAGTGAATCACCGAACCATCTCCACAGACAGATACTAATATCTTTTTGAAAATGTAAGGTACATTTACAAATTATTAAGGCTTTGCTTGTCTCGAGTGTGACAGAGAGCTTTCAAAATAGGAAAAGAAAAATAACTGGCTGAAGGAACAAATGAAGTAGAATTTATTGTAGCATGTTTTGAACACAGCTTAATTTTTAGCTTTTATTTCTTGATTATATGAGAAAAATAAGCAAGATTTAAATAAGAAAAATGTTTGCATAACATAATAAATGTGAAAGATATTCTTTGAAACAGGAACTGGTTCTGAATTAAAATTAATGCCCATTAATGGACTTGTGATGATTTGAAATATTGTGTAGGAATGTAGTTGAGAAGAAGATGTACAAATTTGCCACAGATTTGGCCCAGTGAGAAATATTATTTCACAAGGAACTTTGTCTCGGAAAAACAATTGGCATAGCATCAGAGGATTGCCATTCAAAATGCACTTAAAGTTGTGATTTCATTAAAGTACAGAGCAAAAGATCACAAAAGGATTGTTTTTCCCAAGAGTCCCAACCATCCCTTGGTTCTGCAGAGAGGGAGATGTATTAATTCTTCTCAGTCTCTAGGGAGAGTCAGTAATTGGCTCCCATGTGGGGATGTACTGGGAAGGGTTGGTCTAAATAAATTGGAAAGAACAAATTGAGGTTACGAGGTACATAAAAGAAGATGTTTAAGAAAGAAGCATGCTTAATGGGTTGATCGTAGAGATTGCTTCTTCTAACAATTAAAAAAAAATCATCTCCCAATAGAATTTCTCTATTGTAGCACAATCAGTTCTTAGAGTCTATTTCTTGTTCAGGGTCCACATGTCTGATTAAATCAATGAAAAATGAGGAATAGACAAATATGTTACTTGATGCTAGAAATTTCAGTGCATTCAAAAGTATCCTCCAAGTGAAGACATTTTGATTTTTTTCAAGTTAATGGTAATCATGGGTTTTATAGTTTTTCTAAGATATATAGAAAAATTATATGAATAATAATGTAAAAATAGGAAAGCAGAAATCATGAATACTGAATATGAAAAGTAAAAAGTCGTCAAAAAAACTAACACCTAAATCAGTGTTATGAAACTTTATTAATTTGAATATTTCTGATAGGTAAATGTATCAATTATCCAAACAAAATGCTATTTTTCTTCTTCTAAATAATAAAAATTATCTTTCTTATATAAATCTCCTAAATTTTGGGAGGTAATAAAAACGTAGCTTTGTTTTTATTTTGGGGTACACTGTGATATCATCTAAGATGTGGGGAAGTAATTGGGGTGGCTTACAAGAGGTTGGTTTTTGCATTAATACCTTACTGCTCATGATTTTTTTATTCCTGCATGAATTCTCTATTTTATATAGTTCAATGAAGTTGATTTTTCACATTCCTTGGTTTTCTAATTTAAAACACATTTTTTGCATATTCCACTCTTTTACAGGTATCTTGCCTTGCTACCTTTTGCAAGTAACGTATTTTTATGCAGTAAGAATGAGAATGATCACAATAAAGACCCTATGATACCTGGTATGTTGCACCCTAGTCTCTGCTCACACACGTTAATAATCAACTGATGGAATGTAGCTGGCCCTTGGAGGGACCAGAGCAGTGTATCCAAAAGCAAGAGAGAGAGATGCCTCAGTCACTATCATCAGCTTGACAAGTTAGAACGTTTTCATAATCATCCTATGCCAGGGTCCCCCACCCTCACCAATCAAGTAATATCCCCATAAATGGACAATGAACTATACAGCAGCTGAATCATATTTAGTGAAACTTAATAGAGATATGCACTACTGGGGTTATAATCCACAGAAGGTAAGTTCACAGATATATAGATATGTATTTTTCCCCCAAAGAAACTGAAGCTCACTGAAGATAGTGGATTAGGAAGTATATGCTGTATTGTCCCTACTGTGGTGCGATCATACCCTTCCCATTCCCTCCCTCATCCCACTACACATAAGTCACAGTGCAAGGATTAAAGGTAGCAAAAGGGGTAATACAGTACCCATAATAAAGGGCTGAGGGGAGGAACCACCGCTCCACCCCATCCAAGTTGGAGCAAGATTATCCTATATAAAATAGAAATATATAGTTTATTATTAGTTAGAAATCTGATATGACAGAACATTTGGTGTTACTTTTTTTTTCTTTTGTATATGATGCTCACTGTCTGTTTTCCTAGCAATTAAGACTTGAGTTCCTTTGAAAAGATATTTACAATTTCCCAGATTAGGAAACTAAAAATACCAATTTAAATACAAGTTTTATTTGACCCTAGCTATTCACGACATTGGTTCATTCAGTTCAATTTCACAAGTTGAAAAATTTGGACTGGAAATTTGAAATACAATAAGTGTTCAAAAGCTGTCAGCCAAAAATGTGCATAAAACATGCAAAACACAAAGGGCAACGTGATGATAACTCATTTTTTACTATCTAACTCCTTCTCAAGCATTCTGCAGCATGCTTTATTCAGTAGTGTTGCATAAAAGCACATGCTTTGAAAGAGTGACAGAAAACCCAAAGCAAAATGAGTGCCTGGTTCACGCTGTGACCCAGCTATTGGGAATCTATGCTGCCAGGGAGAATAAAATGAGAGTTTCTGAAGATAGTCTAATCTCACTTCCCAGTTACAATCATCATCACATCCAATCTCGCTATCATCCACAGTTACGTTTTTATGAAATAGAGGAATTCATATACTGGAAATACAACAGTAGAATCAATAATTAGGTTATTTTTGACTTTACAATGCCAAACTGGTGCTGAGGAGTTGTCATTGGTGTATGGTGTTCCTGATCTCACTTTTGCGCCAAGAAATCAGAGGCAGACATCAGCTTCTTAGCATCTACACAGAGTATTTGTTTCTATGACTCTGTTTTTATTTTTAAAGCATTATTAATAAATAAAAATAAAGTAACTCCTCTAAACACGAAAAAATAGAAAACAAACCCACTTGTTATGGGAAGTAAATGTTATATATAAAAATAAATGACTACAGATTTATTTTTTATTTTTTGCTTTTCTGAGACAGTGTTTCTCCAAGTAGTTTTGGTGCCTGTCCTGGATCTTGCTCTGTAGACCAGGCTGGTCTCGAACTCACAGACATCCACCTGGCTCTGCCTCCTGAGTGCTGAGATTAAAGGCATGTGCCACACCGCCTGACTGACTACAGATTTAATAATCTTCTAAAAGGTCAAACTTGAAATGTTTTATTATTTTTGATTTTTCAAGACAGGGTTTCTCTGTAGCTTTGGAGCCTGTCCTGGAACTCGCTCTGTAGACTAGGCTGGCCTTGAACTCACATAGATCTACCTGTTTCTACCTCCTGAGTGCTGGCATTAAAGGTGTGTGTCACCACTGCCCAGCTTGAAATGTTTTCTAACAACCACATATAATTAGCATTATTCTGAATTGGGGAGCCTTTTAAATTATGGATTTTAATTCAGCCAACATATTTTTTATATAAAATGTATGAAAACAATGTTTTCCTTGGCAACTGAAATTGCTGTTCTGGAATGACAGTGCTCTTTTCACAGAAAAAAAATTAAATTCTGCATAATCTGGGGAAAGTTTATGATAATTTTTTAATATAAATGTGAATATGAAATCAAAGCTTCTTTGTGCTTGATTGTGTCTAGTGAAGAGAAGTTTCCATATGTGTTAGGGAAATTAAAAATGAATGTTGTTTCTTTTTTTTCATTTTTCAATACAGGATTTCTCTGTGTTGTTTTGGTGCCTATCCTGGATCTCACCCTGTAGACCAGGCTGGTCTAGAGCTCACAGAGATCCGCCTGGCTCTGCCTCACAAGTGCTGGAATTAAAGGCATGAGCCACCGCCACCTGGCTGAGTGTTAAGTTTCTTAAAGTATAGTATAATAAAATTTATAATAGATTTCTATTTATAAGGGAGCACAGTACACAAGCCATCTACATGCTGGCGGAGGGTCCTGCGGTACCACTTGCTTTATAAGCATAAGTGACCCTAAGGGAGTAACAGGACAAGGCTTTCTCTTTCGCTTACATATTTCATCTACTTTGCTTAGGGAACATAAATTTTGGGTCTTAAAAAGAAAAAAAAATCAAATTTGACAGCATATATCTTATATAAATGAATGTTTTATGCTGGAAAATAATCATAATAACAATAAGCCAATAAATGTAAAATTCTAACCTGGGATGAATTATGGAGAAGGGTTTAATGTTTTGCTCAAAAGAGCAATATAAAATTTTGTGTAACTGAGAAACACAATCTAAGTTAAGGTTCACCAGTGAGTCATCTATAGTAATGAATAAAAAAATACATATTCTGCTTCTTTTTCTTTAACTTTATTGTCATAAGATGTGTGGGGATATATATTTAATTAATACCTTACTTATGTATTAAGATTAATTCAGTTACAACTGAGGTGGTATTAGGAGTAATTCAGCCAGTAAATATCTGCCCTTGATTATATACAAATAATGAAAATGTTGGCATTCTAAAGACAAAACATTCGACAACTTTTCATTTTTTCCGCCTTTGTACTCATACACACTGTGATTCACATGACTTTCACTAAGATCCCTTAGGTACAGATGGGTCATCACAAAGGAGAACGACACAAAATTATCTTTAGGCAATTGTTATATAGCTCCATTTAGATCTTTAGTAGAGTATCTGCCTTTCTCTCCCTTTCTATTCGGGATTGTAAGGAAACTCCCAAGATCAATTATGAAAGAAGGTCCTTTTCATTAGCAATGCAGATAAATGATACTGAATCATTTTCAGAGAGGCCTATTTTCTCTTGCATATCACCAAGAAGTAAATATGCAGCAGAGAAAATGACAAAGTAGCAATTTCGCAGAGACTTGCCATTCCTTTTGCATGCATTTATTTCTTGTTAGTTAAACTGAATTCAGTCTAGCTTTGGCAATATATGATGCTCCAGAGTTCTCCTTTTCTTACCCTCATCCCTTCAAATCGTGATAATGCTCTTAGAGGTCTCAGAGCTCTTAGTGTCCTGAGGGATTTGATGGCCCCGAGTTCAGAGTAACCCAGGGCGTTTGCTGTTAAACTGACCAATGAAACCTGTGCAATACAAATAACAACAATGAATAAAAGAAACAGCTTTAATTTGATTTATATATAACAGACAGTTTTTTAAAAATATATAGCTGTTCTGTTATTCTACTCAATGAACATAGCAATAAAATGACTCCCAATGACATATTACTGTATCTTAAGATCCGTGCATGACTCAGCCCTCATCAGAGAAGCTTCTTGCAGCAGGTGGTAATTAACCCAGAGATCCCCAACTGGACAATTGTTGAGTGAGAGGCTTTGGAGTACTCAGCGCTCAGTGGGATGTGCTCATTAGACCCCTCCTCTTAAGGCTCAGGGAGCTATGAGGAAGAGGATGTTGAAAGACTTTTAAGAGCCAGAGGTGGTGAAGGACTCCAAGGAAATAGTGTCTTCCAAACACAACAGAGTGAGACACACTTGAATTCACAGAGACAGTGACAGCATGCACAGGACCAGAAGAAAATTTAAACCAGCCTGAATCCCAGCAAGGAGGAGGGGACAAGAGCAGAAAGCCCCACACCTAATGAAGAAACTATCTGCAACAGATACCTCCTGGGAGAGAAAATAATTTTTCTTCAGTGTAGTGAAACTGGGTACATATCACCCACACTCGAGGATGGTCCTTAGGATCAGAAGTAGCTGATCAAGACAAGATGGACTCAGGGTTGTTGCTATTTGTTTGTGTGCTTATTTTGTTATGGTGTGGTGGTTTTTGTTTTTACTTTTGTTTTCTTCTTTTTTTTCTTTTTTCATTTTTTTTAAATAAAATGAATTTGTGAGGGTCGGGAGGATGGGAGGATCTAGGAGGACTTGGGGGAGAAGAAATATTATAATCAAAATATACTGTATGAAAAACTTCAAAAACAATACAACATAAAAAGGACATGGATGAATATTAAAAGTTAAGAATCTGCAAACCACCCATCCCAACTGTGAGTTATGAAAACATGAGCTGATTTCTAATGATTAATTTCCTTTCAGTATTGTAAAACTGATTGTTCCTTTGAGGCCTCCTTCAATTCACTCACCTCATCTTGACCTCACGTTGTGGCCTTGTTACTTGTTTTAAGTGAATGAAGTATTGATTATTAATAACTAAAATTCTCTATAAGGACATTTGGTATATCAAGGTATATTTCCTCCCTGACATAAAGTAGGCATGTCTTTCTCTATTCTCTGTAACCTTATTGGAATGGAGTTAGAAACCTCTGCATAAAATCTTCCAGTAGATAACAGAGATTTATAAAATTACAGTAGTGCCCACTCTCCCTTCTGTTTATAGACTTTCTTTCCTATTGGGGCACAAAACCAGTGAAAGAATGGGTGGAGAGCCATATTGGAGTCTGTCTGGTTCATAACATGGCAGAATAAATATTGTACTCTTTAAATGTCCTTTTCCATCACTAACCTTATATATTATAAATATATTTTAAATTTATTTTTCTACTAGATCTTATCTCCTTTATTTTTAAGTATTTATGTATTTATTTATTTTGATTTTCACAACAGGTTTCTCTATGTAGCCCTGGCTGTCCTGGAACTTGCTCTGTAGATCAAGCTGGCCTTCAATTTGGATATCTGTCTGCTTTTATCTCCTTAGTGCTGAGATTAAAGGTGTGTGCCAGCTCCCCTAATTTAATCAGTTACTAAATTAATCTAGAACTTCCAAGTCCCATGCTATCATTTGATGAGAGAGTTTAGGGCTGAGCAATCTATCTTGTCATTAGAACACAGTGGCTAGAGTGTCATCATTTTAGAATTAAGATACAAAGGAGACAAACTCCCTCCAACAAAAGGAATGATATGGAAGATACCTACATCAACTATTAAGAAGTCAAGCCAACACCAGGCATTGGTAAAATATGTTTGATAGCCATAGGCCACCCATTTGAGAAGCATCTCCAGGATGAATATGTAAGTGAAGACTTTGTCAGCATATTCAAGCATGGTCTTGATCGTCTTTCGCTGATCAATGTATATATCTTCAAAAGCCTAGGGAGAAAAAGTTATACATTTTAGCTTTCAAACGCTCCAGAATCTTAAAGCTAGATTTTTTTCTGATTATATATGCACATGGTATTTCTTTGGGACAGGAGAGCAGAGCCACAGTGTTAGTGTTGTTTTGTTTTTTATTTTAAATCTGGGTCTTTTCACTTTAAATCAAAGGAAAAAGTATACTTTCCTAGCTACTAAAACCAGAGGGGTCTTCATGACACCACTCTTTCTGAAGTAGAAGCATAATTTCATGGGTCAATTGACTAGGCCAGGAAGTATTTCTCAATGTCATAGTGCATGGGAGTCATTGTGTTTCCTTTCTTTTGTTCCATGCTGTAGGTGTGACTCAGTGGCTAGGGAATTTGTCTAAGGTATGTGAGGCCAGCAGTTTTATTTTCAGCACTGTGAGAGGAAAAAAATTCTATCTCTTTTAATGCTTATGATTTTTTATACTGGAGAGATTAAAGAAATAAAGAATGATTGTTTTTATAAAGCAGAAATGGTTTATCAACATACTGCCCAATTTTATTAAGTAGTTAGCTGCTTCTTTGTTTATTGATTTTGCTGATAATTTAACTTCTTAGCAGAGATAGTGGTAATGTGACATTACTTTTCAGTTAGATCCTAATATGTGTTGTGCTAATATAAACCCCAGCTGGTATTTTACTTCTAATGCATATTTCTTTCAGTGCTGAAAGGATATATATATTTTTTTGTCTAAGGTGATATGTGGAAGAGTCTTATTCCACCCAGATAGTTACAGGAAAATAAATACATGATTTAAAAACTTGTAAGTGTTTGTGTTTTAATCAAGCAAGTGCTTTGTGTTTATTTATTTATTTATATATTTTATCCTTGTATCTATGTATGTGTGTATGCATATATGTATAAATCTATTTATCCATCAATCATCTCTATCTATCTATCTATCTATCTATCTATCTATCTATCTATCTATCTGTCTCTCTATCTCTATCTATCTACCTATTATCTATTAATCCAAACACTTTATGGCTTAAATATTTCCCAATACCTAAAATTCTAGAATGCTATCAATATAATTGTATATTCGTAAAAATTTTCATCTAAGTTTAAATAGATTCTGATAAAGCAAATACCTTCCTGTGAAGAGAATCCAATCTTTAAATAATCACTCAGGCATGCTGCCCACTACTTATTGTCACCAATATTTATTGTTTCCTGAGAAGCCCAAGAATGGTGAGCCCACACGAGAAGAGACAGAGAAGGGGTCCCTACGGGCTTCCTCTGCCGACAAAGAGTTCATCAGAACTCAGAGGATAGATAATCACAACAACAGCACTTCCATGAGCTCCACTGTGCTTATCATGTTCACATTTGGTTCAGCAAAGACAAATTGAATGCTCATTTGTTTACCGTGATCCAGCAGAAGGGCCAAATTTTCCGAGCTGCTTCATAACAAGCAAGCATTGATGAATGATTAGAAATGTATGTGCACAGGTAAAGGCGAACCCAGACACGCAGGATTAGTCATTAAATTTGTGGCTGGGGGGTTTAAAAGATGCAATTATTGAAGACTCATTGGTAATGAAGACAATGGAGTACAAAGGGTTAAAAGTCACCGGTGCCAGATGATATTTCAAAGTAGCTACTGTAGCACTTTGAGTTAATGATGGTCACTCACCAGAGCACCGCTACTCAGGAGAATCATGAACACGATGAAGGTCTCAAACCAGTTGTGCTCCACTATCCGGAAGCAGGTTCTACGCAGGTTCCACCACTGCTTGCCTCTCCCTTCTTCCACGCTAATTTGACAGCACTTGAATCTCCGTACACAGCCTGCAAGCACAAGGTCCCAAAAGAGGTCGAGAAGAGCTCTGCTGCCTCCATCACATGCCATGTCAAGCCCAGGTTCATCCTCCCACTGCCAGTACTATCCCTCATTGGTTGTGATGACACTTTCAGCTTACAGTAAGAAGTGCATATTTATGAGCAGTGGGAAATCAATGGGCCATGAAGCATCTTCAGATCTTGCCTTTTCTTTACACAATGCTGCCCTCAAAGAAGACACTTCGTAAATTACAAATAGTGACAAGTAGTTTGTCTTTTACTGGATGACCGTATTACATCTGTTGTAGCTACTCTAGTAAAGGACTTCAAAATGAAATTGGTCACTGAAAAGTAAACATCTCCCTTAAGAAATGTGTAGAACAGCAATTCAGATTTCATCAACATATGGATATTCTTGTGGTGATCCTGAAAGGGTATGCATGGTTTTCTGGGTAATGAGTTTACTAACAAGTGACTTGCATGGTCCTGCTTGGATGCACCTTTGACTTCCCCCATTGCTTTTATTTTCTGAATCAAACCCATGGACAGTACTAACTACCTTTCTAAACACTGTGGACGAAAATTAAAAGGGAGAGTGGAAGGTACTGCGTATGTTCTTGTGTTTAAACGCTGTTCACAAAGCTTTTAAAGAAAAGAGATAAACACAGGAACACTGCCCCGAGGCAAAAGGGAGACAAAGTGGGGAAAAGAGGTGGGATGTCAGAAGAAAATAGAGAAAAAAAAAGAAAGGAATGAATGGAAGAAGACAAGATTGCAGGACAGAGCTGAGGAACAGAGCACTAAAGGAAAGGGGCAGAAGGTAGAGAAGAATTGCCATGAACACTAAAAAAGAAAGTATTCTTAAGTGAGTTGTCAGATGAATTCTTGTTAGAGCTGGCCAGCAGAGCAAGAAACTTCCTGATGGGTGTACAGAGGCAGTTTTGAGAAAGGTTTAGAGTGAGTATGTGCATCATTTATAGAGGGGGCAAAGAAAGACTAATGACCTTTTAGGCCTATAAGGCAAAAACAACTAATAGAAAATTACAAATACACTAACATTTCCCAAACTCAAATAACAAAGGCACGAAACCATAGTAAACACTAACTACAGGAGACAAGTCTCACACTTGTGCTGGATCACTGTAGGCTGAAGCAGGCCCTGTGCAAGGGATCCAGGGTGCTCTGCATTTCCTCTGCTCACAACATGCATTAAGAATTGTGCTTTCATCTAAAAACCTGACTTTAAATTTGAAATTCTCTTACTTTTCATAGTCAGCAAATTTACCATTCAGATAAATTTTCTTTGTGAGCATTGGACAAATGTTTAAGAAGCAAACTTATTGTAAAAACAATCACTATTTTCTCTGAAAAATGTCAATTAGTCATGAGTTTTGATGAAATGAAAGTATTTTTCTCTAGACTCATAACCTCTGCCATGGTGTGGAAGGAAATAATCAGAGAACAGCACTGGATTTTAAACTCTCGAAACACGTGAAATGGGTCTATTGCCAAGTTTGATTGTGTGTAAGGGACCGGATTTTGGGTGGTCAACAGCTGAGGAGGCTGCACTCTGCAGGTGAGATGCTAGCTGAAGACCTTATCTTTACCTTCAGTGAAGCAGGCTTCGGGCTCAAGGGTTTCCTCGGGTTCCATGACAGGCTGTTCCTCTGCAGGTGCTCCAATGTCCACTGTGCTCCCTTCTGAAGAGCTGCTGCTTTCATTGAGTTTCTGTGCACAAAATGGGCATATAAAACAAGTTGCTTTAATTTAATTTCCTAGTAAGTGGCCTACCAAGATGGGATTATTACCATGGCTTCATTTTTTTTTTACATTTTTTTTGAGGCAAGGTGATCTGAAAATTTATAGTAAAACAGAGATTCAGAAGAAGAAATAGGAAAACCTCCTTGTTATTTCCTTTTCCAGGAATTTCTGTATGCAATCAGATATTGCTATGTTGTATAGGGATGTTACAAGTGACCATTAGCAACACCTCTGTCCTGTGGATTGGAGAATGGGGACAGTGTCATTATTTGTAGTCATGGGGAAAAGAGAGAAAAGGAGAATGAAACTAAGATAATGTCTACCTTAGAAAGAAATAAAATCATTAAACTATTCTGTGTTTAAACCTTTAATATTGTCTTACTTCTGGGCAATTATGACCTGCTGCTTTAACTTATATTTGTAATATACATTGTTAGGTGGATCAGAAGATCAGAATTATTTATTATAAAAACATTCATAATTTTATATTCCATATGCTCTTTGGAGAAAAGGTGCCATACAAAAAGTAAAAAATATATCAATAAACAAATAACCTTGGACTAGTAAATAAGCATGTTCTATTACTGAAAAATATTTTAGAATGTAAAGCATTGTAAAAACAAATCAATAAATGCATGGAAAAGTCAGTTTCCCCCTCAATGAGTAATATTTATGCTAATATGACACGTGAAGCTAATTAGATAAAAAAACATTATTTCCCAGAGTTTGGCAGTAGTAACCAGATGCATGGCTCTCTTTTTAACTTCTCAGGAGACAATGATGGCAAAAACAGCAGGAAATATCAACTTATTCCAAAGATAGGAGCTAGTTCTGGGAATTCTTTGTAAAGATGGCATGCTGGCCTTCAAATTTGGGTAAAAGTAATTAGTACATTTGGTAATTTAGTCAGGTAAGATATATTGAACACCAACAACATGTTAGACACTTAGTGTTTATTGGCAACTAAACCATTCATGGCCCTATTTGATATTTGAAATAAAGTACTATATTTTCCAAACTATAGATTTATGTAGACCCTAAAAGACATCACACTAACTGCCCACTCAACATGTATTTTAAATAATAAGTTTTAAGTGTCATACTAAAACTATTAATGTTTAGAATAGAATTTCATATATATGAAACAGAGGTTTACTTTGTATTTGCTCAAAGGAAGATGGCATCTACATCTGGGTCTATATCCAACTGATTGTCTCCCTTTCTTTTAAATTTCTTGTAAAATAGAAAATTACAGGTCATGGGGATCTGTGTAGATATGAAAGATCAGTCTAGTTCTCAACATTCATTTTGAAGATTACCTCTGACATCATACATAGATTCTTCACTGAAAACTAATTTAACTTTCCAAAAAATATGACATTAGCCTATTTATCACATTCAGCATCTGGAGTCTTCACTGTTCGATGCAGAATGCAACAACAGGTAGATATTTAAACCTACATTTGGGCTGCATTTGCTTCGAATGACCTTATCTTTGATTCTACCATTTCGTCTGACTTAAAAACATACCCAAGGTTAAATCAAGCATTTGCTTCTCTAACAGATGGAGAGAATCATTAGATGGAGGGCTTAAGTTACAATGCCCATCATTCATCAGGACATGGCCTTCTGAAGATCTATTGTCTCATCCTCAACATAATTGGTATTTACCAGTGGCTATAAATAGGTCCAGGCTGAGTTTTGCCACTTCATTAAGTAACTCATGTCATACCAATAACTTTTATTGACATTCTCAGTGTTGTAAGAATTAATACTTATTTTATAAAAAAAATTATGAATACAATAGCATTTCATTATCATCCAGCATTCTTCACTATAAAACAGTATTCAGGTTATGATGCCTTCTCTTCATGTATTGATCAGTGAATTGATTTGAGGAGGTAAGAGTCTTTACTAACATTCATTAATTATTAGAAATCCTATCTCCCCCTATGAATAAATTTATGTGTGGGCAGGGATTCAGATGAAATTTAATTTACATAGCAAATTTATCTTGCTGAACATATAATAGTGATCTGATAGATCTCTAAATATCTTTATCAAGAATCACAGTATCAGATGTAATTCAAATAAAACCCCTTCTTCAGTAGTATCATTTTTTATTGTCAAATGGAATAAAAAGTTGTAAAGCAGTTTGTTCTCAAATAAGGACCTCAGAAATGAGTTATTATCTACATAAAAGTTGCTCCATCAAATTATAAATTGAATGATGCTAACAGGAACATATACTTAAAATGTACTATTACATTTATTTAGTCATTTTGTGTATGCATGTGTGTGTGTATGTGTGAAGGTACATGTGTGTTGTAACACACATGGAATCCAAAAGACAACTTGATGGAGCCGATTTCCTCTTTCTACTTTCTGGGTCCTAGATATTAAGTTCAGATCTTCAGACTTAGTGCCAAGTGCCATTACTCATGGAAGCATCTCACTCCCTTATCACTGCTTTTTCCTTGTATCAATGATGTCATGCTATAATACTGACATTTGCTAGCAAAAGACTGCCAATAGCCAGTTTTACTTCTTTCCAACCATAGCATCCTTTATACAAGGACCACTGTTTGCACTTATTCTGCCTTTAAAAGAAAACAAAGATGATTTATTTGATGGAACTAAGTACTATTTTCCTTGTTCTAAGAAAAAGACTTATCTGAGAATGCCTGGACTGAAAATTGCAAGAACCCAACCCAAGGCATTATTTTAACACATTTTCAAGATGTCATTTTGTGTAGAAGGCAAATAGATACCTGGTATAGAAATATAGAATATAGATATGATAGGATAAAAGGGTAGATTAATGAACCTAATTTTAAAGGGCAACAACTTTTTTAAAATGTTTTACATTAGTATAGATTTTAGTTTATTAATATAAGTTTAAACTTGATTTTGTTATACTGTATACATGTTTATGTAATATACGGTATTAGGTTTATGTAACTCATTTAGATTGTAGTGGATAATTAAAAAATACAGATTAATAATTAGTCTCCTATGATAGTCAAACTTATACTCATGTTAAATTTTCTAGGTACACATAGATATAATTCAATTAGGTAGGTAATCTTCAAACACTTCATAGACCTACAGAATATGGCATTTAAAATGTTTTAAAAATTTAGACTTTCTGGACAGTGAGACATGTCTGTTCCTGGCAGCACAGATTTACTTCAAAGAGAAAGATGAGCATCAAAGACACTCTGTATGGAGTTCATCTTCTTCTTGGCAAAAATAGCCATTTGGGCAAGAAACTGTTCTTGCCTGGACTGCTTGAGAAAAATGTATCAACTGGACATGCAGGACCTATAGGAAGGTAACCACTGAACTTTGCAAGGCAAAATAGTCCTTCAGGCTCCTGCTTTGCAGAGGAAACTGCCAGACATTATAAAGGATACAGAGAGAGGTGACTGAGAGACTCTAGGCCTGTGAGCTGAAGACAGATGCCCCAACTTAACAGAGGAACTGTGGATGACTGTTCAGGCTGCCAGCTGTCTACTCTCGCAAGACTCCCAAAAGTTGCTTGCATCCTTCTCCCATTTCTCAGGTAATATTATATCCTTCTGAGGTCTTTGATGTAGTTGAAGGCTAGATAGTTATAATTTCCTTAGTTATGATAAAAGATAAGTTAGATATAAAACCTTAGACTCACAAATATAGGATAGATAGAAGATATCTTCTTTACTTTTGCCAAATACAAATAGACTAGCTATTATAAATAGACTGATACTGTAACTGTAATTCTTGCTTGATAATTGTTTTGTTATCTGTAATTTTACTTTGTTAAAGTTAAAACCTTCCTTTTTGAAAAAAAAAGAAAGAAAAGGGGAATTGCTGTGGATATGGCTTTGTATGCCATGAATGTGCTGCTCTGATTGACTGATAAATAAAACACTGATTGGCCACTAGGCAGGCAGGAAGTATAGTATAGGCAGGACAGGAGAGAGGAGAATTCTGGGAAGTAGAAGGCTGAGTCAGGAGATGCTGCCAGCCACCACCCCCATGAGAAGCAAAATGTAAATTACCAGTAAGCCACAAGCAACATGGCAACTTAGTGATGAATAGAAATGGGTTAATTTAAAATATAAGAACTAGATAGAAAGAAGCCTGCCACAGCCATACAGTTTATAAGCAATTCTGTGTGTTTACTTGGGTCTGAGCGGCCATGGGCCTGAGTGGGACTGGAGAAATCTCCAACTACAGATACCCACTTCAGTAAGACTCACTTGTAATATATTTATATTCACATTCATATTTTGACTTTTTAGGATATGCTTACATAAGGTTTTCACTCCTACATAGTTTTTTTTAAAGAATATACACAGACTGACAGTTTTTTCTTGTTATTTCTATATCGGCATGCTAATTCATAAAGATAATCTGAGCTTTAAATTATTTCTACTCATACTTTATTCTTTTGAGTTATTGGAAAATTTCTTTGTAATGAGGACATAACAGGACAGTAAGATCAAAAAAAGAAAAATGAAAATAAGATAAACATTAGTGTGTAATTGAAAACACAAAAACTCAACTGTGTTTACCAAAAGTTGGGTTATATAAAGGCCTGTCCTCCCTTTGTTTACAGATAGAATTCTATTTTCTAATATGCATTAATTTGTTTTCTTGACCTGAGGTGGGGCGACCCTGTTCACTCTCTCTCTCTGCTTTCTTGAATTTACTATGCTTTATTTTGAGTTTGAATAAACAGTTAATTTTTGTAAACCTCTTACAGACACTTGCAAATAATGCTCACATTAAAAATACTAATACTTATGAGATAAATGTAAATTTGGAAAAATTCTCACACTTTCACCTTCATTGTTGTGTCATTAAGAGTCTCAATGCCTTTATTTAATTTGTTACTCACATTTTAAGCACAGGATAAAAACATTGTATCTAAACCCTAAAAGCAAACATATGCTTGTCAATGTATTTTTATTTTTCTCATTGTCAAAATTAAAAAAGAATGAATGCAGTCATTTGTTTGATATAGTACTACCACTCAAATATGGAGGAAAGCTCTTTAGCTGCTAGGGAAGTCACGTCAACTCTGCACACAAAACATATTTCCAACAACATTCTAAAGATACTGGGTAACAATTAAACCCAAATGTTTTTCAAACAAAAATTTTATTAATTTAAAATTTAAGAAGGTAAATTGATCTCTTTTTTCTGTTCTTAAATTGCTACTAAGTTTTACTTTGAATTTAAAGTACTAATTCTCACTGTTTTGAGATTAATAAAATATTTTAGATCCATTTTGGCATTTATTAGGCTATTAATAAATCTTTAACTTATTAAATCCCAAACAGACTAGTTAATTACAGACTGTGTATATTTTTACACGTGAACACCAGGAGCTAAATTATACATGTGTCCTTTGATCTACGGAATCCATATATACTTGGCAGGCTCACTTAAGAGTTGAGATGAAGGAATGTACAAACCGCATTGCGTTTGAAATACGCACTTTGCCTTGCCCACTAGGGCATTCCAAAATCACTTAAAACTGCAATCTTGATGCTGAGAGCATTTTCCCTTCACAGTGGATTTATGCCACATTTCTTGCTTTTAAAGATCTTCTCTGGTACAGAAAGTGATTTTGACCTTGAAGGTGAAACAACACAAAACAGAGCAAGCAAAGCATGCTCGGTGTGTCTATGGGAGGAATGGATTGGATGGTTTCTTCTCATGCTCAGCTTTAACTTTCAACACGAAATGTTTTTATTCTGAGACCAGATTTCTTACAGGGATCTTATTTATGGATATTAATGAGAGTTTAACTTTGAAGTGATTAAGATACATCAATCTGGAATGCCATGGTCAAAAGGTATATACTACACTGTTGCATTCACATAGAGATGCAACAGAGAAGGCACTCATCTATAAACTGAGTGTGTGCCGACCTATGAGCAGAGCATGATCTATTTTAAATCTTAGCCTTTTACTGAACTGATACATATATGCAGACACATATGAATGAGACCCCTGATACTCTGTTTGCCAGTTATTATTGACTCAATGGGTTAAAATACTTGGCAAAGCATTTTAAATGTAGGAAATGGATTTGGAGTGTGGGAAGATGCATTTTTTTATTTTTATTTTTATTTATTTATTTTTGTTTTTTTTTTTTGAGACAAGGTTTCTCTGTATAGCTTTGTGCCTTTCCTGGAACTCACTCTGTAGCACAGGCTGGTTTTGAACTCACAGAGATCCACCTGGCTCTGCCTCCCAAGTGCTGGGATTAAAGGCGTGGACCACCATTGCCCAGCTGTTTGTTTTTTTAACACTTCAAATCCCTCTCCATGGACATTGTAGTCAGGATTTTCCCACTCTTGTGTCTCTGTGCTGTTTCTTCCCCTTCTTTCACTACAAATCCCCAAAATATCTCAATGTAGCCATTGCTAGTTTCAATACCAGTCCCTCCTCCTGAAAGTGGGAATTATCCACTTGACACAAAAACTTGTTACAAAAGCTTGAGTCATTATTAAATTGACATACTCAATAGCCTATATTATATCACATGTCTATGGTATCTCTCCCTGACAACTACCTACCAAAATACCCCATGGTTTCCCTTGATCATGGTGTATATGCCAGCAAATTTTTGTGAGGAATCGACTGTCGTTGACATACTGATGTCTTTAAAGAATTTGGACTATGAAAACTCTAAAGATGCTGTACTATTTTGGGGACTTCCATTAAAACTTGAACCACAGATTCCTTGTTTTAGATTTCTTTGGAATTGTCTTACAAAATTGTCCCTTTCCTTAATGTATAATAATACCATTGTTATATCCCAGAAAGCACATTGTAAGTTGAAAATATAAGTAAAAAATACATTCACAACACACAAATTCCTGAACACCATAGCCAGCATCACAGTAAATAAGAATGCATTGGTTGGTGAGAAATAGTAATAGTAAGTCAGTCCAAGTCAGGGACAGCCCTAATATCCACTAATGTTTTAGGTTAATATTTTAAAGTAAGATCTCATGGACTGAATTGTATTCTCCCACCTGTCCTCTGTTCCATCTTCAAATAATGAAACCATATATATATATGAAAGTGGGGCTTGTTAATGCGCCCTACAGAGCAAATGAATCATGAAGCTAAGGCTATAATCCAATTGAGTGAAGTCCTTAAAAGTTGGGGAAGAGACAACAGATCTATTTCTGTTCATGTGCATATATCACAGACAGTCTTTGTAAAGACTCAAGGAAGGTGGCCATCTACAACCTTAGGAGATGGCCCTCACCAAAAACTGACCCTGTGATACCATGGTTTTGAATTTTCTACTTTCCAGAATTGTGAATAAGTAAATTTTGGTTATGTAAGCCATCCAGCTCAGAGCACAGTGCTATTTTAGCCCACATAGAACTACAACATAATGTAATTTTATTGTGAGGAAAAGTATGGACCACTTCTTTTGAAAATTCACTTCTATATATTTGAGCTGAGGTGATACACAGAAAAAATATGAATACTTATAGACAAAGGCTCCAGGTTCCACCTTCACTCTTAAAGCATCCAAAGCTATTTTTATTTATTTATTTTTACTAGAAAAGTTACAATAACATGCCCCTCCTTTGTTAATTGTAAGGATTAAGTAGTTTTATAATGATGCTATTTTTGTTTACTATTTGTTAGTAGTTTAACAAATATTCTTTAATAAGGATGAGAAAAATCACACATCAGTATATTATACTTTGATTTGTAATTCACCTCCTTGTTATTAAGTCTTTGGTTTCTCAATAAAATAATATTTGATGATATGCCAAACATGTTCTACAAATCATCAATACAGACAATACAATCCACATATATATTTGTACATATATATGTATACATTTTTACCTCCCCAATTTACAGAATCTTACCTCTTTGCTTTCTTCTAGATCTGATTCACTGCTGAAGTCCTCTGTGTTTAAGTTCTCAAAGTCAGACTCTCCCACAGCAATGGGAACAGTCACGGTGAGACTGGGGTTGTTTATGAATGACATGTAATCACTCTCATCAATGATATACTTTTCCACGCTGCTGCCAGTCCCTATGCCACTTGTGGTTCCATTCACATCTTTCAGACAGTCCAGATCTTTCCCAATTTCTGTCGTGTGGTTAGATATACAATTGTCTTTTCTGTTGTTTAGATCATCAAGTGGCTTAATTTCATCTAAAATCTTCTGTTTCCTAACGAAGGACTGCTGGATAAACTCATATATTTTTCTTTTTACATAAGCTATTCCCTTGTGCATCCTGTCCACAGCAATTTGAAGATTGTTCATTTCATTGTCATCATCAGTGGCTGCAAGGTTGTCTGCACTAAATGAGCTCAGAAGCAAGGCCAGAAAGAGGTTCAGGACCTTGAAAATAGACATAGGTACATGTTCACCAAAACACAGAGAAGAACAGAGATTGCTATTCCCTTAGGTGTAGAAATAATCTAAAGCCATATGAGCAAGAGACACAGCAGTCATTAGAAGTCAGGTGGGCTAAGATCAGAGCACAGGCTGCACATCACGAGGCCGTGGGTTCAACACCCAGCCCTGGAGAAATGTCGGGCACTCAGAATGTGTGATCTGGCTCCATCTCTATAAAACAAAAGCATTCTTCCTACTGCTCTGAAGATTTCCCACACATGAAATGAAGAATTAAATGAATTAATTTATCATTATATGTAAAGTTGTATGAGTAAACGAAAACAAATTTACTGATGTAATGTAACAGTTTTAAATTTAAAAATCATTAATATTTCCAAATATTCATTTATATATACTTTGGCATTTCTTTCTTGGTGGTTTTATGCTGTTGGCTGTTAACAGAAATAAAATCATGATTATTACAAAATTTAAAATTAAAAATTTAAGTTCTCAAAACATTCATTAACCATTTTTTTTTTTGACAGGGTTTCTTTGTGTAGTCCTGGCTGTGCTGGCCTGGAGCTCACAGAGATCCACCTGCCTCTGCTTCCTGGGTTTTGGGATTAAAGGCATTCGCCAGCAGTGACCATTCTTGTCAACACTATTCTATAGCAAAAGACTATACACACACACACACACACACACACACACACACACACACACACACGGCATATATTTATATATATATATATGTGGCAGATTTATGAAACATTTTAATAATTCTATGCAATTTGCAAAATAAATGTGATGAAATGATTGACATAAGATAGAGTTGAGGATAAAAATTATAGATAACGTTAGTGTGCATACATTTTAAAACTGTATTTCTATATTACCATAACATATTGTGATAGTATTTGTTTCAGAATGAGAATATGAACATATCTAAGATCAGAGGCATTTAAAATTAATGATGATAAAAGTTAGTTTTAATAAAAGGAGTACCACTCTGTTATGCTATTAATATATATCTTTTTTTTTTTTTTTTTTTTTTTGGTTTTTCGAGACAGGGTTTCTCTGTGTAGCTTTGCGCCTTACTTGGAACTCACTTGGTAGCCCAGGCTGGCCTCGAACTCACAGAGATCCGCCTGGCTCTGCCTCCCAAGTGCTGGGATTAAAGGCGTGCACCACCACCGCCTGGCTCAATATATATCTTAAATGCATATCGAATTTGCATACATACCACAAGGTTCCCAATCACCATGACCATCATGAAGACAGTAAGGCACATGGCTTGGCCAGCGACCTCCATGCAGTCCCACATGGTCTCTATCCACTCTCCACACAGCACACGGAACACGATCAGGAAGGAGTGGAAGAAGTCGTTCATGTGCCAGCGTGGGAGTTTGCAGTCACTGGCAATTTTGCAGACACAATCTTTATAACTTTTGCCAAATAGCTGCATGCCGACCACGGCAAAAATGAAGACAATGATGGCCAACACCAGTGTCAGGTTTCCCAGTGCGCCCACCGAGTTACCAATGATCTTAATGAGCATATTCAGTGTGGGCCAGGATTTTGCCAACTTGAATACTCGGAGCTAGAAAATGAGAACAAATTAATATACATTATGATCTTCATAAGCATTATAGTGAGACTTACTAAGGAATAAGGGGGTGCAGTTCATTGACAGACCACTTCCCTATCTTGAATGCAGCCATGAGGTTCATAGCTAGCAATACAAACCCCTAAAAAATCCTCCCATAATATCTTGCTCTAACTTTCTCAGATTCATGATTAACATTTGGATCCTCCCAGAAAGAATCTAACTTTTCCAGCTTTTAATAATATAGATCATCTTCTTTGAAAGTGAATTCATAATTGTATATTGGAACCTATGTTCTTTAATTTGTTTCTCTGAGACCCATCAAATTTCATACTGTCTTATTAACATGTGGATGTGAATAATTTCTGTCAAAGAACTTATTTGTCAAGAAGGTTCTAAGTAGCATTACATTGAGCCTGATGTAAATAGAAAAAATATTTGTATCTATTAATATTACATTGGGATAAAGATATAAACAAATACACATATATTGTAAACCTGGCACGTTTACTATGACTCCTCTTTGATCTTCAGGGCAATGTATATGAATTACTGCATATGCTTAATAGTATTATAAACTTTTTAGTTTTTGATGGAATAGGTTTTTCTAGAATTAGAATTACGTGCATACCTTTTATGTGAATGTCATCCACTGCTACCAAAGGCTATTTACACTTTCAAGTTATTATTAAAATATTGTTAAGCATACTTCTTCAGTTTGAAAACATTAATTGTACAAGTCATTATAAACAATACTTTGTCAACATAGCAACAAAAACAGCATTCACATGACAGGACTAGTGACAGCTCAACGTCAAAGCATGTGCAAGGTTCTGTGTTATGTAACCCAGCACTGCAAACTAATAACTGATAATATTAGTGAAGTTTACATGACTAAACTTTTCAGAATAAAGCTGTTTTTGAAATAAATACCTGAAGAGATATCATTCCCATTTAGAAGCATCAAGTTACACAAAACCTTAAGAAGTTAATGGTTGTGTGGGAAAGTCTATGGAAGTGTTATGAAGGAACACCACTGGGGAAAACAATTATTATTATTATTATTATTATTATTATTATTATTATTATTATTAGTTTTTCAAGACAGGGTTTCTCTGTGTAGCTTTGCACCTTTCCTGGATCTCGCTCTGTAGACCAGGCTGGCCTTGAACTCACAAAGATCCGCCTGCCTCTGCCTCCCAAGTGCTGGGATTAAAGGCGCGCACCACCACCACCCGGCAACAATTATTATTGCCACTCTCTTGTTTACCAGTCGAAATGAACGGAGAACGGACAATCCTTCCACATTGGCAAGGCCAAGTTCTACCAGGCTTAGTGTCACAATGAAACCATCAAAGATATTCCATCCTTCTTGGAAATAATAGTATGGGTCCATGGCAATGATTTTCAGGAACATTTCTGCCGTGAAGATCCCAGTAAAAACCTAAGATCAAAACAAAATTACTCAAATTCTATCAGATAATAATAATGGTAAATATAACATGTTTTCCTTAGGATAAAAGGCTTAGGCTACTTTTCCATTACTGATCCTATTACTGTCTTACTAGTAGAGGCAAATTTAGTTGACAAGGCTGCGTTGCATTAGTTTACTGTATTACCCTCACAGACGCTCCAATAACCAGGTAGTGTAAATACCATAATTATTACAGGGAAAGAAAACAATATTTCAAGGTGTTTAAAATGTCCATCTTTTATCAACCAACTAGAAAATGGCTAAATTAGAATTTGAGCACCAATGCACAATTTTGATACTATTCATTCCATTAAATTGATACTATTCATTCCATTAAAATGCCTTTCTTTCCAGACCTCATATAACCTAGATGACAAGATTTTCATAAACAGGTTATTTGTAAGATTATTCTTATTTCCTTCAAATGAGATAGTTATTGTTAATGTGTATCTTGTGTTATAATGTGATAACCACTATCATTATAATTAGTTACATGCATAAAAAGTATATTTCCATAATGTAAATAGTAGAGATTTAAAAATACAAATACACTATAGGATATGCGTATTTTAATTTTCTATATTGGCAAAATCCTAAAATTCCTCCTAAATACTGTATTAAAAGCATGTCATACTTTAGATGGTTCTTCCTTCAAATAAAAACTGAGATTTCTAAGTTGATTCAGCTGGAAAACATTTTAATAACTTATGTTTTAAAGTAAAAAAAAGGAGAATATTAAGTGGAAACATTCACTAAAAATGGGCTTAATGATCATATTATATACAAAATGCACTGGGCCTTTTCAATATTTCATGATCTGTATCTAGAACAGATGTATGAAACAGAACATAGACTCCCTAGACTCCAGAAGGAGAAAAAAGGGAGACACTTTTATGTTGTTGATCACTTTGAAAGAACACATGACCTTATTTGAACTGTCTAGAGTAAGGACACAGTGATGCTATCACTCAAAGAAAAACATGGCCTTAAATTCTGAAACACTTCACATTTTCAAAACTTTATAAACATCACTATTGACTTTTTAGTCATTATTGCAGGTCTATGCCTATTTCTCAATTTTTTCACAGACATTAAAGGCTATTATTTCTCAAAAAGCAGTGCTCACAGACAGCTGAATGTAATTGCCTTAGGGATGTAGGAATTGTGGTTGAAAGAGTGCTAATAAGCCACTAAATGTAGTAAACAGTTTCCCAAGCAGAAAATTTGAATACTGAACACATTTACCTTCTTGTATGCTTACCAAGTTTCCTACTGTAAGCACATTATTGAAATGATCCGTCATTGGGTAGTGCTCCATGGCCATGAAAAGGGTATTTAACACAATACAGATGGTGATGGCCAGATCAACAAATGGGTCCATCACAACCAGGTTGACAATATGTTTGACTTTAAGCCAATATGGGGAACAGTCCCAAATTAAGAATATGTTGGAAAATTTATACCAACAGGGTGGACATTTCTGCCTTGATTCTTCTAGTTCTAGATTTAAAAAAAAAGAAGGAAGAATGCTAAATGACTACCTTCTAAGTACAAATATTTATTTTAGATCCACTAAACATACTTTCAGTAGCAAGCATATTTCTGTTTGCTGCAAAGATAATTACTTGATATAACAATATAGATACCATCAGACATGTACATAAAGTAGAGGTAAGAAATAAATCATTTTCCTTTTTTACATAGACCCTGCTTCTTAACACTTGGCCGCTAGTAAGGTTGTTGGTCATATAGGTGAAGTTTCAACAGGAACATAGCTTTGGGAATTCACTCTGTGCAAAATCCTGTGTTACTGACAGGCTGCTCATTTGTAAGATTTAGGGCAAGGATTAATGTGATACATCATCCTTTAAATATGCTTTTATTTTGTGGAAATGACTTATTCGTCTCTGTAATCTTAAAATTATTTTGGATCATGACGGAAGGAACCATGTTGCTGAAATTTGTAGCTAATTACAACAGAAGATTTCTGACTGATGAATTAGAAATCTCTCACTGTTCCCATGTACTACTAAGATATTAAGAGTTCAGAGTCCAGCACATTGAACTTAATATTCAACACTTTCAGAATGCATGAACACCCATTTAATGGTAGGGAATTTCTTTTTTCCTTTTTTTTCTGTGAGTGTAATTGCCAACATATAAGTAGAGATATTTGACTCCAGTAAGATAATGAAACTTTATTGAAATAATGGTGGTAGGGCTTGTTACAAACCTTCTACTGTATTTGTTAAGATGCTGGCTATACTCATTGCCCTTTGCCTTTGGGAAGGATCTTCTAGAAAGTCCATGGAAACATGGAAAGAACTTGACCTCCTCTTTCTCATTTCAGTTTCAGTGGTTGTTCCCTGTAAAGAAAATGCTGAGGCATTAAATGATTAACTTGAGCAATATGGCACACAAATAAATGGAGACAGTGATTTTCATGAAACACGTGCACCATGCATTTTCATATTTAATTGCTGATGGCAGATATTGGTGACTTATTGGATCATTAACCTGGAATATTTAAACTGCTAATCATATAGTCATAAAAGAAAATTTAAATGTTTGATCCCTTGGTTTTATAATTTTATGAAATATGTGATATGTGATTATAATATACTTGGTAAAGATTGTCATAGGCATATTTAAGTTGTTTTCAATTAAAGAACAAATTGTTAAATCCTAATGCCTTGAAAAGTCATATAGATGGTCAAGCCACTTCACTTTTGAGAAAGTAACCATTTCATTTTAAGAAAATACCAAAGACTACAGCACACTTAGCTGTAGTCATCTGATTTTCTAGATATAAGACACAGATGGTCATTGATAATACAAAGTATATTCTAAAAATCCATGCAGTGTCAACAGTTTCATCCAGGGTACCAAAGCAATAAGTCATCTAATTTAAACTTAGTCATGCTCATCATGCTGATATATTCCAAGTGAGTGTACAGTTTAAGAGGAAGTATCCTTTGTTTGGAAAGTTCTTGTCTGAATGTACAGTAACAAACACACAATACTCCTTTGTTACACAGACAATTATTTTATCGGGATTAATAATTTATTGGTGTCCCTTTGTGTAGATTGGCTTTGTGAATACCTATATCAGCATTTTTAGTACAACAAATATCAACCCTGGAAATTTTAGGTAATGATGGAAGCTATCTATGCACAGTGTTTTTGAAAATCTCAACTAAAACAAAGATAAACTAAAGAGTCTGATGGGAAGATTTACTATATGCCCTTTACACTTAAAAGCCATTTATTTATTCTTATAATAGGGCATTAGGGATGATGTCTCCATATCTAAATTCAGTATGGGTACATAGCAAATCAACCAAGGTAGTCATTATTGTTCAATTAATCCTTAGCATATACAGTAGGTAATGCATTCGCGTTTGTGCAAGGAGTGCTGAGGCTTTAAGGTTTAGTTGGTTAGTCTATTAAAGGTGCTACAAGATGCAGGGCATTCTCAGCGTGACCAACCAGGAATCATTCTCAAGAGTTCCATTCTGTAGAAACACTGGCTGGTGCAGCAATCATGGTCCAGCCATGCCTGAGCTATGTAAAACTTTCTTACATTGTCATCAGTAGCTGGCTTATCTATTATCACCTCTGGCAGAAGCTGTCCAACTGGAGACGTAGGAACTGAGGGTCCACCAACCAAGGAAACCACACCGTTGCAATCCACCGTGCTGTGCATCTTTCCATTTGCTGGAAACACTGCCAGCATCCGGGATGACCTGCTGGTTTGACTCAGGTTACTGTTGCGCCGTTCTCCATGTCTTCGGGGAACAAATAGTGAGTCTCTCCGGCTCTCATTATCCTCAAAGGTGCTGTGCTCATCATCCGCAAAGTCATTCTCAGACCCCACGTCCTTTGCTCGCCCTCTAAAGCTGAAAAGGCTTGTTCTGCTATTGCGTCTTGGGGAAAACAGGGAACCGCGGATGCTCAGCAGAGACTGAAACGTTGACACAAACAACAAAAAGGAAAACAATATTAAAACAGCCTGTTGAAACAGTTCTGCAAGATTAAGTTGAAAGAAATTTCATCATTTGTTAGAGAAGGTATCACATTCCTTCTGATTAATATAATTCATAGGCATTCAGATGAAATTAAATTATCTCTGTACATTATTGTTTCTAGCCATTGATATTAAATAACAGATAGCTGGCATGCAGTCTAAAGATAACGGGAGAAAAATACCCAGTCACTATCTCTCAAGTTTAAAGAGAAACACCCTTAAGAATCTCTCTATGGATGAATCCATTGGTGATGAACACGGACAGCAGGGCTGTGACTGATTTTCACTTCTCTTTCCCTTCAGATAATTCCTACAGCAATTCTCACAGACTATTTTAGTTCACCTTCCTAATACCACTTCCTTTTTTTTCTGGTTCACCTGTAAAATAGGGTATCTGTAGAACCAGAAGTTAAACATTCTGAAATTCTGATTGGTACACTTTTCTGTAAAGTTTACTGTGACAAGTATTTTCAGAAGTTCATGGGATCCTTAATGAACAAGTTATTGGAAGAAAACCAACATAGTGTTGTTAATTAGCCAAAGGCATATTTCTGAGTAGCTGACTCCTAGTCTACATTTTGTGGATGCTTTTAGAAGATCTGAGGACTGGAAGATTAAATGTCATTAATTAAAGGCAATTACCAGAAGTTACATTCAACATGAACATCCAGTTCTCCTGACTTCGAACCCTCTGTTTTCAAAAGCAACCAAGAACATATTTGGGTATGTGTGGAGGGGACTAAAGCTTTCACATAACTATATGGAGAAAAAGCAGTTTTAGGCATAATTCAACAATAGTCAATTCAGTTGATGAAAACTCCTACGTCTGTTTTGATTCTTCATCAGAGGACTCAGCAGTGCGTACCTGGTGTGGGGAAGAGTACCTCTTTTCATAGGTCAGTCTGTTCCCTTCTATGGAGAAGCGAAAGCCTTTCCTTCTGACACTGTCTTCAGACTCAGACTTGTGGAATTCATCCTCATCTTTCTCTTCCCCTCCAGACTGTTCTTTCTGTTTTCTTTTCTTCCGCCGATTCCGTCTTTCCTTAGCACTCTTCGAACTCAACTTGGAGGCTTCTGAAGAGCTATCTGAGAGCCTACCTGCTGCACTGGGCTCTCTGG
Source organism: Peromyscus eremicus (assembly GCF_949786415.1). Lineage (NCBI taxonomy): Eukaryota > Metazoa > Chordata > Mammalia > Rodentia > Cricetidae > Peromyscus > Peromyscus eremicus. Next base: position 44,694,772 of record NC_081419.1, read on the forward strand.
AGTGTTCTGAGGCAGTTGCAGCCGCTGCCTGCTATGTAGAGGAGGAAACGTTTTAGTGTGGTACAAGAAAAGACTGCTTAAGAGCTTTCTTCAAGTTGCTCAAGTTTTGCCATCATTTACAAAATACTAGCTAACTGAGGCAAATATCACCTAGAAGATGTTTTCTGGGTGTGAAGGGAATTTTTTTTTCTTTCTTTTAACTAACAATGACTTTCAGAAATAATCTACTTTCCCTCATGGTAACATTTATTAAGTCTGCATTGTGCTACATTGATCACATGTTCATAAAGATTCATTGGGCATTTAAAAAAATCCCATAGGACCCAATCTATTCTAGTAATTAGTATTTAATGGCCATTATCTTCATTTTTCTGAAAAACAGACTGGAACATGGAAGAAGAACTGAAGAGTTACTCAAGATCCTATTCGAAGTTGGAAATGTGATAGCAAGCTCAGGTCTTCTCCAGTTTCTGAAAGTGTTCAATAACTTCCATATATTATCAGTTGAAGTTATGAAAGGTATCCCAACCCCTTCCTCACTCCTCCATAATACTATTGTGCAGAAGAAGGAGGGGGGGTCGATAACTTTCCACTAAGCAACAGAAGGTGGTCAATTCTCCAAAAGCCGCCCCAACCACCTTCATCTCAACAGTGGCTCTCCCTATTTGTAAGAGTATGGGAGATGAAAAATGCTGTGTGGTCACAGCTTGTTTGGTTATGAAGCTATACTTTTTAGTCATTGTTATTCCCACAATATCCTCAATACAGAACTGTGGTAAATGAATAAGCATGCTTGAAGGAACTCTTTCTGTATGATCAAGATGGCTCTGAATATAATTTGATTTGAATAAAATTTTATTTTATTAGTTGTAACACAATTGCTAAATGGTCTTATTAATAAAAAACCCAGAGCCAGATATTGGGGTAAAAGCTGAAAAATCAGAGTGGCAGAGCAGCAAGCCACAAGTCTTATCCCTGTGAAATCCTCTGCCGAAGAAGAGCGAGCTCCTCTCTCCACCTTGCCTTATCACTTCCTCTCTCTGCCCAGCTCTATCACTTCCTGTCTGTTTGTACAGACCTCCAGACCTCTATGGTTAACTCATGGCTAGCTCCTTCTTCTGATTTTCAGGCAAGCTTTATTTTGTTAGAGCACAAATAAAATATCACCACATTTCCTTTTTTGTCTAAAATAAAAGAATTTTATAACTAATAAAAGAAAAATAATATACAATAGTACAATAAATATATACAATATACACAGGCAATAAACACATCAACAATGTGTAGTCCGTTTGCATTTGACAAATTCAGAGAAAATACTCCATTATCTATACTATCTTTGTGCATCCAAAGGATTGTATCTAATTCACCTTCTATCCTAATTTGTATTACCAACCAAAACTGTCTTTTGATGTCTTTCGAACTTATATACTTTACACTTCTTCTTTTTTTTTTTTTTTTTTTTTGGTTTTTCAAGACAGGGTTTCTCTGTAGCTTTGCGCCTTTCCTGGAACTCACTTGGTAGCCCAGGCTGGCCTCGAACTCACAGAGATCCACCTGGCTCTGCCTCCCAAGTGCTGGGATTAAAGGCGTGCGCCACCACTGCCCGGCACTTTACACTTCTTTAGTGAGTTTCTTTTCTGAATTTCTTAACAAGGAGAACTATAATTATAACTATCTAATCTTCAACTCCCCCAGAGAGCCCAGAAGAAAATGATATTAACTGGGTAAGCAGAAAGTGCAAACAAGTGACTTCCAAAAAGGAGATATTATATAGATATGATAGAATAAAAGGGTAGATAATTGAATCTACTTTCAAAGAGCAACAACTTGTTTAAAATGTTTTACATTGCTATGGATTTTAGTTTATTGATACAAATTTAAAGTTAATTTTGTTATGCTATATATATTTCTACTCTTGTTTAATATATTATGTTTATGCAGCTCATTTAAAATTGTAATATATAATTAAGAAATACAGATTAATAGTTAATAATCTATGATAATCAAACTTATAGTCATGTTAAGTTTTCTAGGTATACATAGTTATATTTCAATTAGGTAGGTAATCTTCAAACACTTCAAAGATCTATAGAATATGACATTTAAAATGTTTTAAAAACAGGCTTTTCTGGACAATGAGACATGCCTGCTCCTGATAGCACTGATTTACTTCAAAGAAGATGATGAGCACTGAAGAAACTCCATATGGAGTTTATTTTTCTTATGGCAAAAGTTAGCCATTTGGGCAAGAAACTATTCTTGCCTGGACTACTTGACAAAATGTATCGACTGGACATGTAGGAATCATGGAAAAATGACCACTAAATTTTGTCAAAACAAGATGAGATGGTCCTTCAGTTTCCTGCTTCACAGAGGAGACTGACAGATATTCTACAGGATACAGAAGCGACTAAAAAACTCTAGGCTGAAGATGGATGCCCCAAAATTACAGAGGAATTTTGGGTAACTAACCAGGTAGCCAGCTGTCTCTGTCATTTTAGATTTTTGGAAGTTGCTTACAATGCACTTCCCGTTTACTTAGGTAATATTATATTCTTCTGGGGTCTTTGTTGCAGTTGAAGACTAGTTACAATTATAATTTTCCTTGGTTGTGATAAAAGATAAATTAGATATGAAACTTTAGACTCACAAATATGGGATAGATAGAATATTTTCTTTAATTTTGTCAAATACAAATAAACTAGATATTATAACTGCAATTCCTGCTTGATGACTTGTTCTATTATATGTAATTTTACTATGTTAAAGTTAAAACCTTCCCTTTTGATTAGATAGAAAAGGGAAAGTGCTGTGGGATGTCTTTCTGTATGCTGTGAATATGTGTTGCTCTGATTGGTTGATAAATAAAGCTACATTGGCCCATGGCAGGGCAGCTTAGAGGCAGGTGGGAAATCCAAGCAGATATATGGAGAGAAGCCAAGGTCTGTGTTGTGGAACAAGATCCATTTGAACTACTTAGTACCTGTGCAGCCTCCTGCTGCTTCTTAAGTTGCTCCAACATCTGCTGAAACTCTGCTTCTTTCTGTTCAGCCTCCTCCAAGGTGGCCTGATTCTGTTCCTCATAGGCCATGGCTACCACAGCCAGAATCAAGTTTATCAGGTAGAATGAGCCCAGGAAAATCACCAGCACAAAAAATATCATGTATGTTTTCCCAGCAGCACGCAATGTCTAGAAACAAGAGTACCAGAATTACTCTCACAATTATTTCAGTACCTGGTGACTGTGTGTCTGGCAGAACTCTGACAAAATTAACAATTGTGTCACTTCACTATTTCTTTAACCTCTCTCTCTGTTCTTCTTTGACTTATACAGTCATAAACATTGTAAGGGATTCTTGGATTCACCAAGACTAAAACAGTTGATGGAAAACAATGGGCACCTCCACCAAAACCTGAGCCTTTCATAGAAGAGATCAAAAGAAAGAGATAATACTTGAGAAGGAGACAGGGCTGAAGGGAGATTTGTCTTTTGTTTAGGAGAAATTGTGTCTAAGAAGAATGAGAAATAGCATTTGAGTCATGGAGAAACAGAACAGAATCACTCTTCTTGGCTTTACTCCATTCAATATGTATTGTAATCAGTGGGATACAGAAGCCGGCATCTCTGATCTCAAGTTATATTTTCTCTACTATATCATGTTTTGGTTTGCATTTCATGATTCCGTTTGTATTCTTATGTGATTCTACTTAAATGCAGTATCTTTCAGATTCTCACCAGTTGGTAAAGATTTTCCCAGAAGTCCTGAGTCATCAGTCGAAACAGGGACAAAAATGCCCAGCTGAAGGTATCAAAACTTGTGTAACCATAATTAGGGTTTCTACCAGCTTTTACACACACATATCCTTCCGGACATTGGCTGCAAATGGGGAAAAAGAAAGTATGACAAGACATTCTGTTGTCTTTTTATTCTGGTAGAAGCCTATACTTATAAAACGATCTAGTTGCTACTTAAAGGACACAAGGTTGTGGAATCCAACTCCCTGACACATTTCCCACCTTTGACTTCATAGTATATTACTAGCTGCTAGGTGTTGCTGTTGCTAAGAAACCATTCTTCCTCACTGCGGAATCATAGCTTGATACTTACGTCAGGGAAATAGCATAACAGATCAAAGTATTGCTTCTTGCTTTACAGAAGAAATTATTAACATTTAGATTATGTTCTTTTTTATTTATACTATAATAACTGAAAATTAGTATGCATAAATTTAGTTGCTGTTATCAGTGAATTTCTACACAAAGAGATACACATTTATATGGGAACAAACCACACATACTCACATCTCACACAAATGATTGGCTTACCCTGCATCAGAGCTATTTCCACACAGTAGTGCATCTAAAAAACCGTCCAGGAAATAATGATATCCTGTTTGAAAAAAAGAAAGTCACGTGACACACACTTGTACTGTGGAAAACACTAAAAGGCTAGGGAAGTTAGGTCTTAGTTTCTTCAAGTGATTTTAAGCATAATGCATTATTCACTTAAACATAGGAGTTTTTCCCTTTCACCCTTCAAATCTTACTATTATATTAAGGGTATTGATACTCAATGGTACAAGGTTTTCTTCATCGTTAATGTAAAATTAGTGACAACCATGTGTACTCATGGGTTATTTTTGGGAATGTTTCAGTATTTTCTACTTTCATGAAATAAATAAGTGTCACCAGCAGAAGGAGATTAGAATGACAGGCATCTTGAAATTACTACATATTTCAAAATAAAAAGATGATATATTTTCCTGTTTCCCTTCCATATGTAATATCATTAGTAAATTCTTAAAATTAATCATAATTTACATTTATCAGATTCTAGAACTCTATTAGTTTATAATGATTCATAAACTCGATCAACTATATGAATATTATAATGAAATGAAATATTTTAGAATGGAATGAAAACAAATGCTATTTTTTACAAATAAATGAAAATTTTAGAAAAACAATTAGAATAGGTGAGCATTGCATCATATCACTGTTTCTCAGTTTTAATAAGTCTCTCCTTCCTTTCAGTAGCAACTTGAGAAACCATGTCTTCAAGGCTTTCCTCAACCATTCATTTCTTTCCCATCAAAGATTGACAATGAAGAACCCACCTCACCATGTATCAAGTAGCATGGACACACATGATATTCTCAGTATACTCACTATGATTGTACCCACTCATTCAAAGTATTATCAATACTAAAAATAAAGCCACACTCATTATTCACTATTGTTTGCATTGGACTTTGTAGTCTTTCAGTGAAGTTTACTGAATGGATAGATAGGGATGACAGAAATACAGAACACATTGGATTAAATAATCATTATTGGACTAAATAAATATTGTTGGATTTTTGTAAGAAAAAATAATTCCCAAATGCTAATTTTCCAGAGAAATTCATTACATATGATATTATAAAGGATACAGGAAAAATAAGGGAAAGCATCATTTATATTTCCAAACATGGACTGAAGAATCTGGCATAGGGTTTTTAGGTTTTTAAAACTTTGGAATCAGACCATATTCTAACACACACCTCTGATGGAAGCCTTATATCTCATCAGAGGCCAGACCAACTTCCTGAAAATCAGAAGCCTTCTGTTTCATCAGAGGCTGGCCAGGCCAGCATCCTGAACCTCAGAGACCAGGCCAACTCCCTGAAAACTAGGCAGAAGCCAGACCAGATGAACCCCAGAGGACTGCCAGCCAGGTCAGTGACTATGCACATAGCCAGAACTCGAGCCCTAAACTTGGGCAGCAAACCCCTGCTGGACTAGAGGCCATCCAGGCCATCAGAAGTCCAGCCCCCAATGCAGATGGAGATTCTCTGCTCAACCACAGGCCACATCAGCCAGAATGCTAGAGAGGAAACAGAAACCAAGGCAAAAAACACCTGTCCAACAAAAATAAATCCAGAAATTGGCACCTAGACCTATAACTCCAAATCTAGATGCCTAAATGTTAATTGTAAGAACACAATCAACAACAGCCAAGGTAATATGTCATTGCTAGTGCCCAGCCATCCCACTACTGCAGTCCCAAATATTCTAGCACAGCTGATGCATAAGAAAACAACCTTAAAATCAACTTTATGGTGATGATAAACGTCTTTAAAGAGGAAATGAATAAATCCCTTAAACAAATCCAGGAAAAGACAATAAAAAATTGTATGAAATCAATAAATCTCTTAAAGAATGTCAAGAAAACTAAGAAAAAGACAACAAATAGTTGACAGAAACCAGTAAAACTGTTCAAGACCTTAAAATGGAAATAGAAGCAATAAAAAAACAAACTGAGGGAATTCTGGAAATGGAATATCTAGGTAAATGAACAGAAGTACAGATGTAAGCATTACCAACAGAATACAAGAGATGGGAGAGTCGGTCTCAGGTGTTGAAGATACAATAGAAGAAAGAGATTCATCAATAAAAGAAAATGTTAAATCTAAAAAAATCCTGACACAAAACATCCTGGAAATCTGCAACAATATGAAAAGACCAAGCCTAAGAATAATAGAAATAGAAGCAGGAGAAGATAATCAATTCAAAGGCCAAGGAAATATTTTTAACAAAATCATAGAAAATTTTCCAAAAAAAAGAAAAGAAAAGAAAATTTTCCTAACCTAAAGAAGGATATGACTATGAAAGTTTAAGAAGCTTACAGAGCACCAGATAGATAGGACCAGAGATGAAAGATCCCTCACCACATAATAATGAAAACACCTAAAACAAAGAACAAAGAAAGAATATTAAAAGCTGCAGGAGAAAAAGGCCAAATAACATACAAAGGCAGACCTATTAGAATTACACCTGACTTCTCATTGGAGACCCCAAAAGTTAGAAGGGCCTGAACAGATGTGTTGCAGACTCTAAGAAACTAAAGAAGTCAGCACAGACTGTTATACCCAGTAAAACTTTCTATCACCATAGTTGGAAAAAAACAAGATATTTTATGGTAAAGTCAAATTTAAATAATATCTGTCCACAAATTCAGCCATACAGAAGGTACTAGAAGAAAAATTCCAGCCCAAGGTGGTTAACTACACCCATGAAAACACAGACAATAAGTAATCTTTCACCAGCATATTGCAAAGAAGTAACAAATACACACACACACACACACACACACACACTTCCACTACAACAAAATAGTAGGCAAAAAGTTGGTCATTGATATCTCTAAATATCAATGGACTCAATACCCAAATTAAAAAACAACAGTTAAACAGAAAAGATGTGAAAATAAGATCCATCCTTCTTTTGCATACAAGAAAAATGCCTCAACATCAAAGATAGACATTACCTCTGAGTAAAGGGTTGGAAAAAGACTTTCCAATCAAATGGCTCCAGTAAGCAAACTGGTCTAGCTACTTTAATACCTAACAAAATAGACTTCAAGCCAAAATTAATCAAAAGAGATGAGGAGAGACACTTCAGACTCATCAAAGGAAAAATCGACTAAGATGACATCTCAATTCTCAACATCTATGCTCCAAATACAAGGGCACCTGGAGCCCCAAGCCTCTTCCTGAGACTTAGAGGCCGGCCCCCAGCTTCCATCTTGCCCCGGACTTCCCTTCTGAAGCACAGCCCCACCGGGAAGGATCCCCTTCTCCAAGACCCCTGGCAGACCCTGCAGTCTCCACACCCTGCCCCCATGCCCATCCACCTGAGCCCCAAGCCTCTTCCTGAGACTTAGAGGCCGGCCCCCAGCTCCCATCTTGCCCCGGACTTCCCTTCTGAAGCACAGAGCTCCCATCCTTCCCCGGACTTCCAATTTGGACAAGAGAGCTCCCATCTGGACAAGAGAGAGAGACTTCCTGAATCTGTCAGCTCTGTCTGAACCAAGTGTGCAGATAAGGCCAAGAACAAACCACAAGGAGATGGGCAGACGTCAAGGCAGAAACACATACAACAAAATGAATAGCAATACACCATCACCAGGCCCTAGCCCTCCTCCAACATCTAGACCTGAACATCAGAAAGTGGAAGAAGCAGAAGAAAATAGCCTTATGAATGTGATCATGAAGAAGCTAGAGGCTCGTGTAGAGGAAAAGACAAAAAAATGTGAAGAACGCTGTAAACAACTAGAGGAAAGGGCAAACAAATTAGAAGAAATCAAAAAAGTCCTGGAAGAGAACAATAAAATACTGAAAGAAAATCAAGAAAAATCAATGAAACAAATGAAGGAAACAGTACAAGACCTGAAAAGGGAAATAGAAAAAATGAAGAAGACACAAACAGAGGGAATGCTGGAAATAGAAAATCTGAGAAAACAATTGGGAACTTCAGATGCAAGTATAATCAACAGAATGCAAGAGATGGAAGAGAGAATCTCTAGCGTTGAAGATACAATAGAAGAAATAGATTCATCAGTCAAAGAAAACACTAAAGTCAACAAAGTCATGAACCACAATGTCCAAGAAATTTGGGACACCATGAAAAGACCAAACCTATGAATAATAGGGGTAGAAGAAGGAGAAGAATACCAACTCAAGGGCACAGAAAATATATTCAACAAGATCATAGAAGAAAACTTTCCCAACTTAAAGAAGGAAATGCCTATGAAGATACAGGAAGCCTATAGAACACCAAACAGACTAGACCCCCCAAAAAAGTCCCCTCACCACATAATAATTAAACAATTAAACATACAGAGTAAAGAAAGAATATTAAGAGCAGCAAAGGAAAAAGGCCAAGTGACATATAAAGGCAAACCTATCAGAATAACACCCGATTTCTCAATGGAGACTTTGAAAGCCAGAAGGACCTGGACAGATGTAATGCAGACACTAAGAGACCATGGATGTCAGCCTAGACTAATATACCCAGCAAAACTTTCAATCATCATAGATGGAGTGAACAAGACATTCCATGACAAAGCCAGATTTAAACAGTATTTATCCACAAACCCAGCCCTACAGAAAGCACTAGAAGGAAAATTCCAACCTAAGGAAGTCAGATACACCCTCGAAAACGCAGGCAATAGATAAAGCCACAACAGTAAACCCCAACGAAGAAAAGTACACACACATCACCAACAAAAAAATAACAGGAATGAACAATCACTGGACATTAATATCCCTCAATATCAATGGACTTAATTCACCTATAAAAAGACATAGGCTTACAGAATGGATACGAAAGCAGGACCCATCTTTCTGCTGCATACAAGAAACACATCTCAAATTCAAAGATAGACACTACCTAAAAATAAAAGGCTGGGAAAAGACTTTCCAATCAAACGGTCTTAAGAAACAAGCGGGTGTAGCCATCCTGATATCCAGCAAAATAGACTTCAAACTAAAATCAATCAAAAGAGATCAAGAAGGGCATTACATACTCATCACAGGAAAGATCCACCAAGATGAAGTCTCAATTCTGAACATTTATGCCCCAAACACAAGGGCACCCACATATGTAAAAGAAACATTATTAAAGCTTAAATCACATATAAAACCCCACACATTAATAGTGGGAGACCTCAACACCCCACTTTCACCACTGGACAGATCCCCCAAATCGAAACTTAACAGAGAAATAAAGGACTTAATTGATGTCATGACTCAAATGGACTTAATCGACATCTACAGAACATTCCATCCTAACAAAAAAGAATATACCTTCTTCTCAGCACCCCATGGAACCTTCTCTAAAATCGACCACATACTTGGTCACAAAACAAATCTAAACAGATACAAAACAATTGGAATAACCTCCTGTGTTCTATCAGACCACCATGGTCTAAAGTTGGATTTCAACAACAACAAAAACTACAGAAAACCTACAATCTCATGGAAACTGAACAATACCCACCTGAATCACCAATGGGTTAAGGAAGAAATAAAGAAAGAAATTAAAGACTTCATAGAGATCAACAAAAATGAAGACACCACATATCCAAACCTATGGGACACTATGAAAGCAGTACTAAGAGGGAAATTCATAGCACTAAACGCCCACATAAATAAGCTGGAGAAATCTCACACTAGTGACTTAACAGCACACCTGAAAGTTCTAGAACAGGAAGAAGCAAAGTCTCCCAGGAAAAACAGATGCCAGGAAATTATCAAAGTGAGAGCTGAAATCAATAAAATAGAAACAAAGAGAACAATACAAACAATTAATGAAACAAAAGTTGGTTCTTTGAGAAAATCAACAAGATAGACAAGCCCTTATCCAAACTAACCAAAAGACAGAGAGAGAGCATCCAAATCAACAAAATCAGAAATGAAAAGGGGGACATAACAACAGACATTGAGGAAATCCAGAGAATCATCAGGTCATACTTCAAAAACCTCTATTCCACAAAACTGGAAAACCTAAAAGAAATGGATAATTTTCTGGATAGTTACCACATACCTAAATTAAATCAAGACCAGATAAACTATTTAAATAGTCCAATAACCCCTAACGAAATAGAAACAGTCATTAAAAGTCTCCCAAGCAAAAAAAGCCCAGGACCAGATGGTTTCAGTGCAGAATTCTACCAGATCTTCAAAGAAGAGTTAATACCAATACTCTCTAAATTGTTCCATACAATAGAAACAGAAGGAACATTACCAAACTCCTTCTATGAGGCTACAATTACCCTGATTCCCAAACCAAACAAGGATACAACAAAGAAAGAGAACTACAGACCGATCTCCCTCATGAACATTGATGCAAAAATACTCAATAAAATACTGGCAAACAGACTCCAAGAACACATCAAAACAATTATCCACCATGATCAAGTAGGATTCATTCCAGGGAGGCAAGTATGGTTCAACATACGAAAGTCTGTCAATGTGATACACCATATAAACAAACTCAAAGAAAAAAAACCACATGATCATCTCACTAGATGCTGAAAAGGCATTTGACAAAATCCAACACCCCTTCATGATAAAGGTCTTGGAGCAATCAGGAATACATGGAACATACCTAAACTTAATAAAGGCAATTTACAGCAAGCCAACAGCCAACATCAAATTAAATGGAGAGAAACTCAAAGCAATTCCACTAAAATCAGGAACGAGGCAAGGCTGTCCGCTCTCCCCATACTTATTCAATATAGTACTTGAAGTTCTAGCCAGAGCAATAAGACAACATAAGGAGATTAAGGGGATACAAATTGGAAAGGAAGAAGTCAAGCTTTCCCTATTTGCAGATGACATGATAGTATACTTGAGCAACCCCAAAGATTCCACCAAGGAACTGATTCAGCTTATAAACACCTTCAGCAACATAGCAGGATACAAGATCAACTCAAAAAAATCAGTAGCCCTCCTATATACAATGGACAAAAAAGCGGAGAAGGAAATCAGAGATACATCACCCTTTACTATAGCCACAAATGACATAAAATACCTTGGGGTAACACTAACCAAGCAAGTGAAGGACCTATATGACAAGAACTTTAAGTCCCTGAAAAAAGAAATTGAAGAAGATGTCAGAAAATGGAAAGATCTCCCATGCTCATGGATAGGCAGAACTAACATAGTAAAAATGGCAATCTTACCAAAAGCAATCTACAGATTCAATGCAATCCCCATCAAAATACCAACACAATTCTTCACAGGCCTGGAAAGAATAATACTCAACTTCATATGGAAAAACAAAAAACCCAGGATAGCCAAAATAATCCTGTACGATAAAACAACCTCTGGAGGCATCACCATCCCTGACTTCAAGCTGTACTATAGAGCTATAGTAATAAAAACAGCTTGGTACTGGCATAAAAACCAACATGTGGACCAATGGAATTGAATTGAAGACCCTGACATTAATCCGCACACCTATGAACAAATAATTTTTGACAAAGAAGCCAAAAGTGCACAATGGAAAAAAGAAAGCATCTTCAACAAATGGTGCTGGCAAAACTGGATATCAACATGTAGAAGGCTGCAAATAGATCCATATCTATCACCGTGCACAAAACTTAAGTCCAAGTGGATCAAGGACCTCAACATAAATCCAGCTACTCTGAACCTGCTAGAAGAGAAACTAGGAAGTAGTCTTGAACGCATTGGCATAGGAGACCACTTTCTAAATAGAACACCAGTAGCACAGACACTGAGAGAAACAATCAATCAATGGGACTTCTTGAAACTGAGAAGCTTTTGTAGGGCAAAGGATACGGTCAACAAAGCAAAGCGACAGCCTACAGAATGGGAAAAGTTATTCACCAATCCCACATCTGACGGAGGACTGATATCCAGAATATATAAGGAACTCAAGAAATTAGACATCAAAATGCCCAACAGTCCAATTAAGAAATGGGCTATAGAACTAAACAGAGAATTCTCAACAGAGGAAACTCAAATGGCTGAAAGACATTTAAGGAATTGCTCAACATCCCTAATCATCAGGGAAATGCAAATCAAAACAACTCTGAGATACCACCTTACGCCTGTCAGAATGGCTAAGATCAAAAACACTGAAGACACCTTATGCTGGAGAGGATGTGGAGCTAGGGGAACTCTCCTCCACTGCTGGTGGGAATGCAAGCTTGTACAACCACTTTGGAAATCAATATGGCGCTTTCTTAGAAAATTGGGAATCCATCTCCCCCAAGATCCAGCTATACCACTCTTGGGCATATACCCAAGGAATGCTCAACCACACCACAAGAGCACTTGTTCAGCTATGTTCATATCAGCATTGTTTGTAATAGGCAGAACATGGAAACAACCTAGATGCCCTTCAACTGAAGAATGGATAAACAAAATGTGGTACATATACACAATGGAATACTACTCAGCAGAGAAAAACAATGACATCATGAGGTTTGCAGACAAATGGATGGATATAGAAAAAATCATCCTGAGTGAGGTATCCCAGACTCAGAAAGACAAACATGGTATGTACTCACTCATTACAGGATACTAGATGTGGAACAAGGGTGACTGGACTGCTACTCACATCACCAGGCAGGCTACCTGGAAAACAGGACCCCAAGAAAGACACAGGGATCGCCCAATGACAGAGAAATGGAATGAGATCTACATGAACAGCCTGGACATGAGTGGGGGTAGTGAAGGGCGAGGGTCGAGGGAAAGAGAGCTTGGGTGAGTGGGAGATCCCAGCTGGATCAACAACAGAGAGGGAGAACAAGGAATAGGAGACCATGGTAAATGAAGACCACATGAGAATAGGAAGAAGCAAAGTGCTAGAGAGGCCCACAGAAATCCACAAAGATACCCCCACAACAGACTGCTGGCAATGGTCGAGAGACAGTCCGAATTGACCTACTCTGGTGATGGGATGGCCAAACACCCTAATTGTCGTGCTAGAAACCTCATCCAACTACTGAGGGATCTGGATGCAGAGATCCATGACTAGGCCCCAGGTGGATCTCTGGGAGTCCAATTAGCGAGAATGAGGAGGGTTTATATGAGAGAGAATTGTTGAGACCAAGGTCGGATAAAGCACAGAGACAAATAGCCAAACAAACGGAAACACATGAAATATGAACCAATGGCTGAGGGGTTACCAACTGGATCAGGCCCTCTGAGTGGGTGAGACAGTTGATTGGCCTGATCTGTTTGGGAGGCATCCAGGCAGTGGGACCGGGTCCTGTGCTCATTGCATGAGTCGGCTGTTTGAAACCTGGGGCCTATGCAGGGTCGCTTGGCTCGGCCTGGAAGGAAGGGACTGGACCTACCTGGACTGAGTCCACCAGGTTGATCTCAGTCTGTGGGGAAGGCTTTGCCCTGGAGGAGATTGGAATGGGGGGCGGGCTGGGGGGAAGGTGAGGGGGGCGGGAGGGGGGAGAACAAGGGAATCTGTGCCAGTATGTAGAACTTAATTGTATTGCAAAATAAAAATTAAAAAAAAAAAACAAAAAAAACAAGGGCACCTGCTGTGGGATGGTCTGTATGTCAAGTGTGTTGCTGATTGGTCAGTAAATAAATCACTGATTGGCCATTGGCTAGGCAGGAAGTATAGGCGGGACAAGGAGAAGAATTCTGGGAAGTGGAAGGCTGAGGGAGAGACACTGCCAGCTGCCACCATGACAAGCCGCATGTGAAGATGCCGGTAAGCCACGAGCCATGTGGCAAGGTATAGATTAATAGAAATGGATTAATTTAAACTGTAAGAACAGTTAGCAAGACGGCCATACAGTTTGTAACCAATATAAGTCTCTGTGTTTACTTGGTTGGGTCTGAGTGGCTGTGGGACTGGCAGGTGAGAGAGATTTGCCCTGACCGTGGGCCAGGTAGGAAAATTCTAGCTACAGGCACCCACATTTGTAAAGGAAACATTACTAAAGCTTAAATCACACATTGACCCATATGCATCAATATTGGGAGACTTTAATACCCAACTCTCACCAATGAAAGATCATATAGACAAAAACTAAACAGAACTACTGGAGATAACAGAAATTATGACCCAAATGGACCTAACATATTTACAGAACATTTCACTCAAGCACAAAAGAATACACTTTCTTCATAGCATCTCATGGAGGATTCTCCAAAACTGACCACATGCTTGGTCACAAAGCAAGTCTCAACAGATACAAGAAAATTGAAAAAAAAAAAAAAAACTCCTGCATCCTATCAGACCACCATGGATTAAAGTTGGATTTCAACAATAACAGTATGCCTACAAACTCATGGAAACTGAACAACTCTCTACTGAATTACCACTGTGTCAAGGAAGAGATAAAGAAAGAAATTAAAGACTTCCTAGAATTTATTGAAAATGAATGTACAACATACCCAAACTTATAGGACACAATGAAAGCAGTACTAAGGTTCATAGCATTAAGTGCCTTCATAAAGAATTTGGAGAGAGCTCAGACTAGCAACTTAACAACACACCTGAGAGCTCTAGAACAAAAAGAAACAAACTTAAGAGGAGTAGATGGCAGCAAATAATCAAACTCACAGCTGAAATCAATAAAATAGAAATCAATATAAATACTCAATGAAACAAAGAGCTGGTTCTTTGAGAAAGTCAACAAAATAGACAAACCCTTATTCAAACTAACTAAAAGACATAGAGAGAATATCCAAATTAACAAAGTCAGAAAAAAAGGGGGACATAACAACACTGAGGAAGTCCAGAGAATCATAATGGTCATACTTTAAAAACCTGTACTCCACAAAATTGGAAAATCTTAAAGAAATGAACAAATTTCTTTCTTCTTTTTTTACCAACCTAAGACAGAGCGCCTGTGTGGCCTGGGCAGGCGTCTCCATGACAGGTAAGGAGACCTGCTGACGTCCCATGCAACCTAAGTCAGAAGCTCATTTTTTTTAGTAAAAGGGGGACCTGTAGGTCCCTGGCCCCCGTTTTGGGTAACTGTTGCCTTGCTTGCTGACCTTGAACTTGATATCCTCCCTATGCTAATTCCCTGCTGGGTTCCACCCTCCTGAATGCTTAAGGGAAGTTCCTTGTCTGTGTATCCTGCATAATGGGAGTTAACAGCTTAGATGCAAGATTGTAAAACATGGTAGCAAACTTCTGCCCTCCAGGGTTCTCCCATTGTGCTGTAAGCCTGTATTTAAGACCTCCTCCCTCCTTCAATAAATGGCATTCGGCATTAAAAAAAAAAAATTTATTCATTCCTCATACCAACCACAGATCCCTCCCTTATCCCTCCTCCTGCTCCCCCATCCCAAACTTCCCCTTCAGCCCACCCTACATCCCCTCCTCTGAAAATATATAGCCTTCCATGGGGAGTCTTGATAGATACCAATTACCAAAATTAAATCAAGATCAGATAAATAATTTAAGTAGACCTATAAGGAAGTAGAAGCAGTCATTAAAAGTCCCCTCCAACAAAAAAAGCCCAAGACCAGACAGTTTTAACTCAGCACTCTGCCAAACTTTCAAAGAAGGGCTGATAACAATACTCCTCAAGTTCTACAAAATAGAAACAGAAGAAACATTGCCAAATTCTTTTTATGAGACCACAGTCACCCTGATACCCAAACCACACAAAGACTCAACAAAGAAAGAGAATTACAGACCAATTTTCCTCATGAACATGATGTAAAAATATTTAACAAATACTGACAAACCAAATCAAAAAACACATTAAAAAATATCCACTACAATCAAGCAGGCTTCATCCCAGAGATTCAGAGATAGTTCAACATATGAAAATCCATCAATGTAAACCACCATATAAATAAACTGAAAAAAAAAACCCACATAATCATCTCATTAGATCCTGAAAAAGCCTTTGGAAAACCCAACACTTCTTCATGAGAAAAGTCTTGAAGGGATCAGGGATAAAAGGGACATACCTAAACATAATAAAGAAAATATACAACAAGACAACAACCAACATCAAATTAAATGGAAAGAAACTCAAAGCAATTCCACTAAAACCATGAGAAAGACAAGGCTGTCCACTTTCTTCATATAAGTTCTAGCTAGAGAAATAAGTCGACTAGCAGAGATCAAGGGGATACAAATTGGAAAGGAAGAAATATCACTAATTGTAGATGATACAATAGTATACATAAGCAACCCAAAAAATTCTCCTAGGGAACTCCTACAACTGATAAACACCAATAGTGAAGTGGCTGGATACAAGATTAAAACAAAAGCAAAACAAACAAACAAACAAAAAACCAGAAACAAAACAGTAGCCCTCCCATGTACAATGATAAATGGGCTGATAAAGAAATCAGGGAAACACCACCCTTCACAATAGCCACAAAGAATATAAAGTATCTTGGTGTAACTCTAACCAAACATGGGAAAGACCTGTTTGACAAAAACTTCAAGTCTTTGAAGAAAGAAATTGGAGAAGATATCAGAAGATGGAAGGATCTCTCATGCTCATGGATCAGTCGGATTAACATAGTAAAAATGTCCATTTTACCAAAAGCAATCTATAGGTTCAAAACAATTCCCATCAAAATCCCAACATAATTCTTTACCAACCTTGAAAGAACAATACTCAGCTTCATATGGAAAAACCAAAAAAAAAAAAAAAACAAAAACAAAAAAAAAACCCCTAGAATAGCTAAAACAACCCTGTACAATAAAAGAACTTCCATAGGTATCACCATCCTTGATTCCAAGTTCTAAGAGCTATAGCAATAAAAAACTGGATGGTACTGACAAAAAACAGACATGTGGATCAATGGAATAGAACTGAATTGAAGACTCAGACATAAATCCACTCACCGATGAACATTTCATTTTTGATAAAGAAGCCAAAATTATACAATTGAAAAAAAGAAAGCATCTTTAACAAATGATACTGGTACAACTGGATGTTAGCATGTAGAAGAATGCAAATAGATCCATATCTATCATCCTGCACGAAACTCAAGTTCAAGTGGACCAAATATCTCAATGTAAATCCAGATACAATGAGCTTGATAGAAGATAAAGTGGGAAATAGCCTTGAATGCATTGTCACAGGAGACAACTTCCTGAATAGAACACCAGTAGCACTGACACTAAGATTGACAATTAATAAAATGGGATCTCATGAAACTGAAAAGTTTCTGTAAGCTAAGGACACTGTCAAGAGGACAAAATAGCAGTCTACAGAATGGGAAAAGATCTTCCTTAACTCCATATCTGACAGAGGGCTGACTTCCAAAATACATAAAGAACACAAAAAACTAGACACCAACAAACCAAATAGTCCAATTTAAAAATGGGGTACAGATATAATTATAGAATTCTCGACAGAGGAATCTCAAGTGGCTGAGAAGCACTTAAAGAAATCAACATCCTTATCCATCAGGGAAATGGAACTCATAATGACTCTGAGATTCTATCTTACACCTGTCAGAATGGCTAGGACCTAAAACTCAAGTGACAGCTCATGATGGAGATGATGTGGAGCAAGGGGAACACTCTGCTGTTGCTAGTGGTAGCGCAAACTTGTACAGCCCCTTTGGAAATCAATAGGATGGTTTTTCAGAAAATTGGGAATTTATCTATCCTGAGACCAAGCTATACCACTTTTGGGCATATACCAAAGGATGCTCCATCATACCACAAGGATAGTTGCTCAGCTATTTTCATATTAACTTTACTCTTATTAACCAGAACCTAGAAACAACCTAGATATCCCCCAACTGAAGAATGGATAAAGAAAACATGGTACATTTACACAATGGATTATTACTCAGTTGTTTAAAACAATGACATCATGGAATTTGCAGGCAAATGGAATACAGCAAAATGCAGGAAAAAATCATTCTGAGTGAGGTAACCCAGTTCCAGAAAGACAATCATGGTATGTATCCACTCATAAGTGGATATTAGCTGTAAAGTAAAGGATAACCATGCTACAATCCACAGACCAGAGAGGCTAGGTAACAAGGAGGGATCAAGGGGGATGCCTGGATCTTCCTGGGAAGGGAAATAGAAGAGATTTTTGTAGGTGGACTGGGGATAGGTGGAGATGGGAACATGAGGGACTAGGTGGGGGAGCAGCAGAGGGAGAGTACTGAAAGAGGGACTGGATACATGGGGCACTTCAGGGTGAGGCAGAAACCTGGAACATGGAAATTCCCAGAAATCTAAAAGGATGACCCCAGCTAAGACTCTAAGCAACAGGGGACATGTATTCTGAACTGACCATCTCCTGTGACCAGGCAAGATTTCCAGGGAAGGGATTGGGATACCAACCCACTCACATAACCTTTAACCTACAGTCTGTCCTGCCTATGAGATGTGCTGGAGTAAGGGTGTTACAGAGATTGTAGGAGTGGCCAGCCAATGACTGTTCCAGCCACAGACCCATGACACAAAAGTGAGCCCACCCCTGACACAGACTGGAGCACCAGGAAGCAGAAGCTGGATGACCCAGAGACCCACGATAGAACCAAACAGGACTGGCGGAAAAAAATGTAATGTAATGATGCCTAATGATACTCTGCTGCACTCATAGGTTGGTGACTAGCCCAGTTGTCATCAGAGAGGCTTCACACAGGAACTGGTGGAAACAGATGCAGAGACCCACAGCCAACATTAGTCAGAGCTCAGGGAATCCTGCTGAAGAGAGGGAGGAAGGATCGGAGGAGCCAGAGAGTCAAGGACATCACAAGAAAACCCACAGAATTAACTGACCTGGGCTCATAGGAGCTTACAGAGACTGAACCAACAACCAGGGAGCCAGCATGGGACTGATGTACGCCCTCAGCATCTATGTGACAATTATATAGTTTGGTTTTGTTGTGGGACTTCTAACAGTGGGGACAGAGGTTGTCTCTGATTTTGCTGCCTGCTTTTGGGACCCTATTCCTCACATTGGTTTGCCTTGTCCTACTGCAACTTGATATGCCATGTTTTGTTGATATCCATCAGAGGTCTGCCCTTTTCTGAGTAGACATGGAGGAGGAGAGGATTGGGGTGGGCAGAGGGGAGGTGGGGGGAGGGACTGGGAGAAGAAGAGAGAGGGGAAACTGCAGTTGGGATATAAAATAAATAAATAAATTTAAATTTTTAAAAAAACTTTTTGGAATAAAAGAGAAATTATTATAATAATTTCAGGATATACTTTTGATTCCCATGTTTATAAATAAATTATTATCTCTTATTTTGTGGGTTCACATGTTTGAATGTATGTACCTGTGTGTACAAAAAAAAATCTCATCATATACTAAGCCATGTGTTGTCATCAATATTTCCCTGTATCCTTGCACAGTCCAGGTTGCCACAGTAATTTTTAGTGGCCATATTTAGCAAAGATTTTTCACAAACTATATTTTCTTTCACTGTTATGGCTGTCATTTGAGGAATGTACACTGATGGAGTATTCTAGGAAAATTCTCCCTAACTGAATTTGTTAGCCTCCTACATGACGACACAAAAGAGAGTAGTATTAAACAGTAAGAATTAGAATAGTTATAAAATTAAACATCATATGTGTGCAAACCATGGATAAGCTGCTTAACACAATTCTTATTATTATTAAGAAACATACAAATGGCCTATTATTAAGAAACATACTGGCAATATAGCACATTGTGAACATTGTGAGCCCCCTAAATAAACATTAAAACCATTTGCTCAAGGTTATGAAGAAACGTAGTGATTACAAGGCAGAGTCCCTTTCCTAGTATTAACTGCAATAATATGGTTACTTTGGAGACAAACAGGGGGGACTTTCAAAATGTATAGTAAAAATACACACATTCTCTCTTTAAAGTCCTCTGTACTTTATGTTAGAGGTTGTATTCTAAAGTGTTCATGAATGAAACTGTATGCTTCCTGGAATTTTCTTTAAAGCATTATGGTAAAAAGTGTCTGTAATGTAATGTAAAAGAAGAGACAGAGTCAAATTTTAGCAGCCAGCAGGTCTGGGTGACAGGCACTTAGTGTCTTCATGTGCTATCAATTATCTTATCCTACTGTATCTGTGAAGCCCCCAACCTCTGACAGGGAAATGGAACACTTCCAACAAATTTCAGTAGTAAAGAATAAAGGCAAAATAAAGGTGTTTTCAACTATCAAAAGTAAAAAAGAAAAAAAGAAAAGAAACATACAAATGGCTAGGTTTGTGGCTCAGTAGTACAGTACCAGCTCAACTTGTGCAAAGTCCTGGCTTAGATCATTAGCATTCTTGTCAAAGCAAACAAACAATATCCAGGAGAAAGAAATGCCAAACAGTAACATAGGTTTAAATATTTTAAGAAGTTTCGTCAGATAATTTTCTAAGTGATGACAACTTCCTTGTGTTCATCTTTTACTAGTCCATGAATAGACAGAAGGCAAACATTGAAAGAATAAATACACAGAATGGTAATTCTTACTTGAGTCTTGAATATATGATTTCCAGTCAAACTCAAACACGGTTTCATTTACAAGTGTGCCGTTATAATCTCGAGTCACATTCCTCTCTATGCTATGTTCCTCAAGGGAAGCGTTAGTGGGAGGCCATTGTACACATTTATTCCTAAGGTTGCCCATGAAGAGCTGCAGCCCAATTAGAGCAAAGACACTCAGACAGAACACAGTGAGGATCATGACGTCAGACAACTTTTTCACAGACTGGATCAGGGCCCCTACGATGGTCTTCAGTCCTAAAAGAGAGAAGTTTATTACTACGAAGCCCTAAATATCTGAAGTAATAAATCCTTCACACAATTCTCTTGAAACAATTGAGTCATTGTATAAGTCCCAAAATGCTGCCAATGGCAGGTAAATTTCTGATATAAAAATAATTTAGAGTAATACTTCATTTTAAAACAAACCTTCCATGCTGGTGTAGGTTATTCTTTATTATCATGTAATTTGTATTTTGTTAGAAAAGAATAAGATTGTTTCACAAAAGTATTGATAGGTATAATGAATAAAATTTAATACATATAATAGGAAATAAATCCTTCGTAACATTGACATTACAAAATACATTTTAAAGTAGGAACTACTTGGAATGCATATTAGAGTGTCTACCCATTAAATACAAAAGCTGATAAAACCTGTAGGAACTATAAGAGTGATACTATGTGAAGCACTCTGTCTTACGATTCTTGGCTTTCTGTAATGATGAATGCCAAGCAAGGAGGACCAGTTGAAAAAGTCCCAGAGTTAACTCAGTGAATAACTTAGACTCTTACACATAGCTCTCACCTGGAATGACTGAAATAGTTTTCAATGCTCGAAGAACTCTGAATGTTCTCAACGCTGAGACATTGCCCAGATCCACAAACTCTGTCACATATCTGTAGTGGGGAGTTCACACACAAACACAGTAACAGGATGCAAGGAAAGATTTGTAGGTACAATTAATTACCTTATACTTTATACTAATCACATCTTACCTAGAATTGATAAAGTAGTTTTTAGACTCAGTGCTCTAAGAGTGTGAAAAGCTGAAAATTACCCAGGTTTACAAACTGTTACTCACCTGTAGAGTTAAATCAAAATTGAAAATTTGGAGGGACTTAATGTTTAACTGGCACTTTTATGAAGATCTTTTGCTGTTTTTAAATGATAGTAGTGCAAGTTGCAAATTAAAGTTTAGAATTCATCACTGTAGCCTTATTATCATAATAAATACCATTAACTAAATGTAAATTTCATAAAATACACATCCTTGATGCCATTTGGAAAGCAAGATAATCAAAATTGTATGTGATTTGGGAAAATTAATTAAAGAGTAAACAAGCCATGGGCTATGGTTTCCATTGGAAAAGAAATAATATGTGAAATCATCCAACAGAAATTTAGCTATTATAATAGATTGTCTACTGTCCTATTGTTGAAGACAGCATTTCCTAACATAACGTTTGAATAGAAATTGGATAAATTAACAATAGCATCTTCTGTGGCCCAGTGCTGCTGTGTCATTATTTCTGTTTTATTTTTAAGAAAGAGAAGTCCTAAATACCATCCTGTAAGTTGTGGTTGAAAGGCATGGGGAAGGATTGCATATCTTGATCCAATATAAAGTTATAAAATTAAGACCAGACAGGCAGTATTTACATTTCTGAGCATATCAGTACCATCTCTCCTCTTATATACTCCTTCAGACCTGCTGATGCCCAGAAAGTCAGCTGCCAAAGATGGAGTAAGTGGTGTTAGTTCACTGTCCTCCACACCTACTTTCACCTATTCCTGTTACTTTCAGCTTCTCTTTCTGGAGGCAGTTCATCACTTGCAAAAGAGAGAAGACAGGAAAATGGGAAATGAGCATAGAACCAGTGTGAATTGAAAGGTTTATGTTGAGTAAAAATAAAGAAGGTCATAAAGAGAGAGATGAGAGGAAGAATAAGAAATGAGTCCGAAGGGAAACAGGTAGGGTGTATCTGCTTATAATCCTTAGAGATCAGTTGGCTCATAAAATAGCAATTTAGCAAGTTTATAATGCACTGAATTTCTTTTTGTCCTGTGATCTTATTTTCAGCATATTTTGCTTTCTACTATTCCACAAAGCAAACAAAAGAAATTATGGAAGGAGTGTGCACAGCATGAATAAGAAAGGTAGTGCAAATGAGCGGAGCCAGTACACGTTTTGCTGCTGTGAGTTATAAAACCATCCTCCAAGTCAGATGAAAATAATTTACACTTCTAACTTATGGGATGTTTGTGTGATAAGACCAGCATATCTGAAAATTTCAGATAGACCATCATTGGTATTAAAATTGTTGTTGCAACTACTCCACATGGAACAGTGGAATGGCCTTACTCTTTTGAGGTAAACATTAAAACATAGAGTTTCATTGCCTAAATCATTCCAGCATGGTTTACCATTAAAGCATACTGTTTAAAAATCTGAGCATGGACAGAAAACCAAACTATATTCTCTGAAGTTTCCCCAAAAAAGGCACTTACGCAAATGTAATGACAGTGAAGTCAAGCCAGTTCCATGGATCACGAAGGAAAGTAAAATCTTCTAAACAGAAACCCCTTGCAATAATTTTTATTAGTGATTCAAAAGTATATATTCCTGTGAAGGTGTATCTAGAAAAAAGTAGTCAACAAGAGTTAAGGACATTGTAGTTTTCACTCAGAGTACATCAGTTTCCTAATATTCTTTTTTTAAAAGGAAAACTAAGCCACTTGATCTTAGCTCCACAGAAATAAAACACCACATTAATTTAAACTTGACTTCTCTGATGGTTAGTTTAAAAAGTCAATTTGACAAAACCTATAATCTCCAGGGAAGAGAGTCTCAGTGTGTGCTTGGCTAGCTCCGGCTGGCTTGTGGGCACATTGACTGCCTTAACTGATAGGGGAAGCCCCACCTCGAAATCAGGCAGTACCATTCCTTGATTTGGGGCTCTGGGCTGTAGAAGAGTAGAGAAGACTAGCTGAGTACTAAGCATGCCCATGTTTGTTCTGTCTCTGGTCTTGCCTGTGAATGTGATGCCACCAGCCGCGTCAAGCTCCTGCTTCGACTTTCTTGAAATAACAGTGAAATCTAGAGTTGTGAGCTAAAAGAAACCCTCCTTCCCTTAAGTTGATTTGTCAAGTTATTGTATAGTAGCAACAGAAATGGAACTAGAATAAATACCTACTGCCCAAAGGGTCATTATTTAAGCTACTGTTAGAGCAGTGTGAGAAATACACGCCATGTACAGTCAGTCTAGCTACTTTGTGAAAGGGCTTGGCGCCAACAGAAGCAGAGTCTCCTGAGAGTTAGCCGGTAAGGCCACAGGTTGGAATAGACAATCAATGACATGAGAAGCATAATATGATTCTCCTTCAGAAGGAAAATAATCTCAATCCCAATTTTTTAAAAGTTTTGTTTTATTTATTTAGTTGTGTGTGTGTCTTGCATGTTAACAAATGCTTTCAGAATCCATCCTATACACAGCTTATTGTTTTGTTTTTGTTGTTGTTGTTGTTGTTGTTGTTGTTTTCAGAATCTGTTCATTTTCTCATGGGCTCCCATCTAGAAGCATTGAAAGAAGAGGCTTTGGGACTATTGTGTGTATGTTAGAGTCAGCAGCCAGAGAGTCATAGGGGTCAGAACCTGGGCAGTGTGAACAGGTAAAATAGCTCGGACTGGAACAGCCATAGCTCAAGTTATCACAAACTAAGCCTCTCTTCTCCAATGTTATACCCAGCATGGAGAGATAGTCAATATCATCAGTAATGCTTCCAGTTTTTGAAAATGCTACCAGAACTTTCAGTTGTCTGTTTAGCCTTCAATCAACTGAATTTCCAAGTTTTATAATACTGAAATTTTAGTCAAGTTCTTGATGATTACACATGAAGTAGTTATAAATCTGGATGATGTATGAATGCCTCATGCTAATGAGACTCAATGTTATTTTTAATGTAGCATTTACAGCTTAGCCTTTTTGATTCTTGACTAACCAAATTAATGTGGAGTTAGTCTGGAATGAAAGCCTAGCATATATCTTGTTTATCTTTCTGCGATTATTTTCATTGCATTTTTTCAAATACTAGATCCTAAAAGAAAACCACTGAGTATTCTCTTAGACTTCTGTTAGCTACTAACTATGATGTTGGGTGCAGGGGTTTACAACTTTAATCCCAGCACTCAGAAGGCAAAAGCAGGTGGTTCTCTCTGAGTTCCAGGCCAGCCTGGTCTATAGAGTAAGTTCCAGGACTACCAGGGCTACATAAAGAAAACCTGTCTTGAAAAACAAAACGAAATGAAATAAAACTACCAACTACAAGGTAAAGGGAAAACCTAGATCCAACACTTTTAAGCCTAGGACTCAGAGAGTGTTGTCTTATTGTATCATTGTATCTACAAATTGTTTTATTATATATACTCTTCAGTTTTATTTAAAGGGTACATTGAAACATGGTTTCAAAATTTCAAATGTATATCCATGAATAAATATTTTAAAATATATAATTGAACTTACTCTACATTCTTTGTCCAGTCAGGAGGGTTGCTCATTGTCATAAACACACAGTTTGTCAAAATAGTGCACATGATTAACATGCTGAATAATGTAAGTTAGTGTTAAGGAACATACAAAAGAAAGTTCACGTACTATATTTAAAAAGCAGTAACACTGAAAAACCCAAATCTCAGTGTAACATGACTTATGGATAAGCATGTGCCTGTGTATTATCTAATCCCCTTAAATTTCACTTTCTTCATTGATTAAATATGCACAATAGTGTGACCTCCACAGTTCCAGATTAAATGAGAGTATGGGCAGATGTAAGAATACAAGCTATAATTGCAGCTGTTTTAAAATCAGTATGATTACCTCCCACAGAGCTTGGGCAGGGGTTCTATTTCTGTGTTATATGGATTTGCAACATCTTGAGCAGAAAGCATTAATTTGAATCAATTTACACAATTAGAATAGTAAATTGTTGAGGAAGGTGTATTTCTGTAACACTGGAATTTCTTCTGTAACAGAATTTATGAAGGAATATACCTTATGGTCAAAGCAGAGTATGGTACAAAGTTCTGGGTTGCTGTGTTTTGAGTGAGTTTATGCAAGTACAACATTGTTGGAAAAGATGAAAAGGGGGCACTCTTGAAGGTCAAGGCTCATCATCTCATCATCACTTGAATGCAGTTGAAATCCTACACAGCAACATGCTCTTGGACCAGTCACTTGTCCTCTATGTACATTTATCTCCCTATGTCCCCACCCACATTCATACACGGCTGTTAACCATGGACAAACTTTGTTGTTTGGTTGTGTAGATTAAAGAAGTTAATGCATGGGAAATGCTTGCACACAATGCCTTAGAGAAGCGTATATGCACAGAGCGATAGGTTGAATGAAGAAAACATAATAAAATTGTGGCTATGAAAGTGGCCTTAAAAAACATTTCAGAAATCACAGAAACAATGTCTAAGCTCCAGACAACACAGATGGTTGATACAGGATCCTAACATACACGTTTTCTGCTAGAAGATCAGGTGCTTTTTCTACTACAGATGATTGGCCAAATGGAACATCACCATCAGGTGTAAAGAAAGTTTTCATCAAATGTCCACATGATGGCACTAGAAATACAAACTAAGATAGAAAAGCTTTTAAGTGTTAAAACAGTGAACATAGAAATTTTTTATGTGTTAAATCTTTTGTTTTCAGTAATAGCCTATTGACAGCATTAAGGAATTTCTTGTAAATAATTTGACTCAAAAAGAGAATGACATTTACTTTTTTTAAAATTGTTTTTGTGACTGTTATTATTTTGCTTTCTGTTATTTTTTCTTTCTCCTTTGTTAGTATAGCATTATGTTATTTATTATTTTTTGAGTTTTTTATTTATTTACTTAGTTACTTTTTTATAGTATTGGGGAACGAATCAAACCCATGGCTTTGATCAATTCTTTAGATTTTAGAATGTAAATTTTTTGAATCTTGCTAGTATGACCTTATAAAACTTATAATAACATTTTATATTAATTATGACCAAGGTCATCAAAAGAAATTCATTCTAAATTATTTTTCACTGATCAATACCCACATTGGAATTTAGTTGCAGAAACCTTTGAACCCTAGTGGGAACCACAGACCCCAGCCCCCTTCAACCTCTTAGAGCAGTTTCAGCCATTTCATGAACATCTCAGTCTTTACTTAACAGGCAGTTTTGCACTGTGGAATCATATTCAGTGGCTTAAATCTGATATGCACCCGATACTACTGTACTGCATATAAATCATCAGAAAAGTTGAAAAATTAGCTAATCCTGGAGTCTCTTGAGATTCTTCGATGATTACAAGATCATTGTGGGGTCCATTAAAATGGTATATATCATATCTGTGACTAACCTGTAGCTTATGTTGAAAGTGGATTTTTTTTGTTGTTATATAATTTCACTGAAAATTCTATGTGACTCTGTATACATGGTAATGATAAATGTGATTATCTTGTACAAAACTTAGGGAATTCAATACACATATGACAACTTGTATCAATTGTCAACCTGACTGAATCCAGAATCATCCAGGAGACAGGCCTCATTACATGCCTCTGGGGAATTATTTTGACTGCTTTGTTAATTTAGATGGGAAGACCCATCTACAGTGGCTGGCACCATTCCCTGGCTAGAATCCTGGAGTGTAGAACAAGGTTTAGGGCTGGAGGTGTGCCTCAGTGCATATCTGAGGCCCTGGGTTCAATTCTTATCACTACAAAATAGAAAAAAAATGATTTGTGTGACCAAGCAAAGATGCTAGTGGATATGATAAAAGCTACGGAGTGCATGCACATTTTAACTTAATTATAATACATCTAGCTATGAAACGCAATTTATACAAAGAGTTAACATAAATCACTTGCAAAAGGATATGAGTGTACCAAAATTTTAATAGCTATTTTCCTAAGAGGATTGAAGGGAGTTAGGATGTACAGGGCGGAGGTGGCACTGAACCGGAAGATGGCCTTCCCTTTATTCAATACTATAAAAGTCTGTAAGATAGGAACAAACACAGAAGCATAAACTCTACTTTGTACTTTCCAATAGTGTTATATCAATAATTCCAATTTGTACATCCAAGACAGTCGCTATCAATGTGCACATGAATACCAGCTCTCTCTGGATCATTTATGTCCTAGAGAGGACACCTGTGATGGCCCTTACCTTCCAGCACACACTTACCTGAGTTTGCACACCAGCTAGGAGAGTGTCCTTATTTTCTGAATATTTTTATTTTAAGTGTCTTACTTAAGCCAATGTTTGACATTGGAACATATTTCATTTCCATTCTAAAATTCTTAAGAATTCCTTTTCATAATGTTTTGTTTGCCTAGGTCAGATATCTGGAAAATTAATCCTGTAGAATGCAAAATCATTCAACAGAACTGAATGTTTTAAAAATAAATATTCCTTCACTATCTGTGCTTATAAAATAAACATCACTCCACTGGTAATAGGAAACAAAAGCAGCTGCCATCGAGCACACTTGGGTTAGATGGATATCATCCAGTCATTGATTTCTGGAGGCCAAGCTCCCTGGAGAGTATCCTGTTGACCAGGAGTGCTAAATTCTGTATTGGGATTTCTGAGTTAGCTGACACATTGAATTCTAATCCCAAGTGACTCCCAAATGCATGGAAGAAAAGCTCAAAGTCTCCAGAGAACTCAGGACCCATAATTATGAACAGAGTCTATCCCAAAAGTTGGACTCACTACACAGCAAGGATCAGTGTGCTGAGAAAAGAAAAAAGAAAAAAAAAAATGACTCACCGTGCAATGGAGCACCATGGAACACTCTGACACAGTTCTTGTAAGGCATTTATCAATACTCAGACTGTGCATAGGTGGGAGGACAAAGCCAACTTCTCTGTGAATACCATACTAAGGAGAAATAATTCTAAGGTTTTTTATTTTAATTTCTAAATATAGGGAATTGAATTAAGGTCTCCTGCATGCTAAGCAAGTGCTTTACCACAAGACTATATTCCTAACTGAGCATGTGTGTGTGTGTGTGTGTGTGTGTGTGTGTGTGTGTGTGTGTGTGTGTGTTGAATCTCTAACTCGGAGTCTTATACAAGTGATCCAGCACTTAATAATGACCCCAGCACAGTTTTGTAAATGTTTGTGCATCAATTCCTTAAAACTAACTTCTAACATTTACAGGTATATCCACATAGACCTCCATTATGATTAGCATGCTCTATAACATGCACTTTGTTTTCGACAAAGAATCTTTGATAGACTTCTTCTCCACATTTAAACTTCAGGTCACTAATAGATTTTCCATTTTGACTTCAATATTTTCAAGTGGAGCAATCCTCAAATGCAGTGTCGCTGTTTGAAAATAACACTTGCTATCTGGTATATAGGGAGAAATGCCCTAAACGTGCCATGAAAACATCCCCTAACCAGTGCAGGTCTGTTAGTCTCTTCTGGCCTGTGACAAAAAATTCAACTACTGAGAGTAAAACCTTTGTTTAGAAAGTTGCAAGGCAATTTGGTAGGCAATTTTATGTCTGTTAAATACAGTAATAAAATAATACAAAAGAGTAGGTTGTACTGTCCCATTTTATTTCAGTTCTTTGGCAACTAATGTCACTATATTTCATAGATAAGCAGAGCAACAGAGACCCCATCCCTAGGGTGGGGAAATGCTACGCTAAGCATGCTCTTTGACCACATTCCCACACATCTCTGAAGGGGTCAGTCCAGCTCAAGGAGAGTACCTTAAGAAGTCTATTTGTGGGAGGAACACGTTTCCCAGGTGCTTACTCCAGTGTCAATTGCTGGTGGACAATTCGTAGTCCCCTTCATTCTCTTTGAGTCATTCAATATTTCTGTCCCGAAATGACCTTATGAAATCATCATAAAACATGAATGGACTTGAGCAAGGGAAGTGCCTTTGCCTTAAGGAATATGAGCATTAAAGGACACAGAAAGGGCAAAGCTTAGGATTGAGTATCATTATCTCTTAAACTTTCTGCCTACACCTCCTTTTCCAGAAACATACTCAGAAAATGTGATAGAAACACTGGGAACTAGAGTAGGAACCGTAGGAAAAATGTAACTAGTAAGAAAGTATACTCTTCAACTAAGATTATTATTTCAGATAATATTATAAGCTAATTTTGAACTGAATATAGTGATAGAGATGGCAAAGGAATTTCAGGCCTACTATGTCCTCCACCATAGACTGGAGGGTGAGAAAGAAGACTTGGGAGAGTCAACAACAGCTGAGTAGACTGAGAAATACCCAGAGTCATTATAAGGAGACCTGCTGCACTCAGAATTCCCATGACACAGGTTCTTTGGCCACCTTCTGTTGAAATGATGAGCAAAGGAAACTGGTTATTTGAATGGGGACAGCTCCAACAGGTATATGTATTTGAATATTCGGGCTTCAGATGGCAGAACTGTTTGGGAAGGATTAGGAGGTATGACCTTATTGGAAGACATGTGTCAATAGATGTGGTTTGGGGGTTTTTAAAGTCCATACCATTCCCAATTAGCTCTCTCTCTTTCTGGTGTCTTTTGCCTGTGGATCCAGTGCAAGCTCTCAGCTACTGCTTCAGCACCTGCCTGCCTGTTGCCACGTTCCTCACCATGATCGTCATGGACTCATATGAGTTCCCAAATGAAATGCTTTCTTTTGTAAGTTGCCTTAGCCATGGTATTTTGTTATGGCAATAGAAAAGTGATTAAGACAGAATCACTTGACAAAAAATAGGCAAGAGAGAAGATAAATCAATGACAAAACAGGAGTGTTAGAGAGGCCAGTGGATGGGAAAGGAAGAACAGAAACTACTCTTTCACAAAGTAAGTCAAAGGCAAGATTCAGAAACTTAGCCCAGCAAGAGAGAAAGCCAGGAAGGAGTTCTAGACACTGGAACTCAACAAAGTGGCTTTTATAAAACACTGTACCCCCTAGTGTGGATAAGTAATTGAATATTTGAAAATCCAACAGATGAATTAATACTTGGGTATAATTCTTTATTTTTCAAGCTTTCAGTCTTTTAGGATGTATTTGATACACTTATTTGTTAAATGCAAATAATTTGTAACTTATTTCATAAAGAATTTTGTGTGCAATGTGTGAATCCATGTAGTTTAGTTGAAACATAAGACTACTGAGGTTTGACTGTATGGCATGCTTTCTGTACATTAATTTTTCATAGGTTTTCTTCCATCACTTCTAAGGATTGTAACAACAACACCAGCATTGCTGAATCATTTTAATGGTTTTTCCCATATTAATGCTATACTCAGGTCGAAACATATATGCTCAAATACAAGCTTCATATATGTCACTCTGAAGTGTTTATGGGTTTACTTTCAATAGCTTTACAATAAAGAAGAATATTCAAGCTTAGCTGGCACCCTATTATATGTAGAACTGTATTCATTATCAGGCTAGTAAATTTGATTTAGAACTTAAGGTTACTTTTTACAACTAGTCTGCTATTTATTTCTTTACTGATCTGTATCTGCTCTCCTCATAATTTTGACATAGTTCAGAAGTCAGTTTGCAACTGCAAAGACACTCAGAAGAATGTTTCTCTAAACCATGGTGTTGAAGGTACAGCATGGGGAGGAGAATCCAAAGGGATCAATGTTCACTTACAATGAAGAATTAACTGCAAAGCTACCAACCATCTGGATATCTTTGCCTTCTCTATTTACACATACAACATATTTACACGTACATATTTTCCCTTCCAGGGAAAAATCCTAATCTACTGAAGATAACAGTACACTGTTAGCTGAAGGAACAAATACTATGTGAGTTTAAGCCAACAAATATTTATGCAGTGTTCAAATGCATAGCATTTTTGGTTTCTTAGAAGAATGTGTTAGGTGATGATATAGTATAGTATCTCATCACGCTTGTCATCTACTTAAGGTCAACATAGCTCCCGAAGATAATTTTAATTACACTAAGTGACTTCAACCCAAAAGAAAACTCCAGACTTGGAGGCAGAGGAGGAAAGACAACACCAGCTCCTAGTCTGAAATGATTCTTCACACTCATGGCTGATATGAAGGTTCACGTGAGTGGTCCCAGTGTCAAGTGCCAAGAGTCTGTCTTTTAGTAGAAGCTAGCTACATTTGTGTCTATTCCTTAAACCTATCCCTCGATTCATTTACTGTAAGGGAAAAACAAGGGCTTTAACATCGTCACTCCAATGGAATTGACTTATAGGCACTTTGTGAGAACATTTTAATACGGGAATAATTTTCTTCCTCAGAACAAGTTTTTAAACAAGGCACTGTGGATAAATTCAGCTCTAACCATGATGTATAAAAACATCATTTATAGATGTATTTGTGGGAATGAAGCATTCATAACCACCTTAGGACTGTTCTGGTTTGTCAAGTATCTTTTTACGTATATTCACTAAAGTTAAATAATATTTTTGCTGTGCTTATACAACAAATAATTAAGTAGTATGTATATGACAGACACTTGAAAAGCAGCATAGACCTAATTTAGGTGCAACTGTTGATTCCAATTGAAAAGTTGACTTTTTAGTTCTGTATTTGCAAAGCTTTGTGCTGATTCCTGAAAAGAAAACACATGTATGTAAGTCTTGGCCCTTAGTTGTTTACAGATAAGGGAATGCTCAGCTACCAACAGTAGCACAAATGAACGTAGAAGGATAGATGGAGGTGTAGGTAACCTAGCACTATCCAATACAAATATATTGTAAAATAGAAACCTGAACTGTAAACAAAGATTTCAGATTCTCTAAGCACTACAGGAAAAAGCAAATGAAGAGTGTGAAACGCACTTTAGTGGTGTTTCCTTTAACCCAATGTAACTGAAATACTGACATTGGGGGATAAAATGATATCAAAATCATTGAGGTATTTCATGTGACTTTTTCACACTGTCTCCAATACTCTAAATCCAGTCTCACTGTGTTTTAAGTACTCACAGCCACCCTGGGTGATATCTACTGTGCTGAACAGATTTGACTTAACCTCAACTACTCATTGACCAACCAAGTCACACTTGTCAGCAGCCTTGTCAAGAAAACATCATTTTTGGTGTTAAAGAAAACACAAGGTGGTTTGATGGAAGACTGATAAGCATCCCTGGTAATGAACAGTTTAAAGATCCAGAAAAAAAATCAGGGAAAAAATACAGCAGATTTGCCTTAAGTTAAGAGGACAGATTCCAGAATTGGGTCTATTATTACAAAGGTGTCTCTGTTCTTTCTACCTGTGAGATTCTAGACCCTACTTTTCTATGACTAAGTCACTTCACTTATGGAAATACCTGTACTGGGCTAAACCACAAGCTGTGATTTCAATTCATGGCATCAGAATTGGTTATGTAGCATTTCATGCATTTAAAAAAAATCACCAAGATGATTCCACAATGGCAGGGTGATGCCCCTGTTTTACTGATTAGTGATTAATCACTAGTAATTCCCCAGTTCTCAATGATTATGCAGAATATATGAGTTAGACCCATTTATTTGTCACAATATGATAATCTCTCTCATATATGCACTTATAGAAAGTGACTTGTTGCTATGATTATTGTCAATGAGGAAACTTGAATTTGATAAATGGTATATTTGTGTTTTTGTTTTCTGAATACATAGCTATTGGTTGAACCTTTATTTCAATCTAGAGCCCATATTTTTTAAAGTACACCATTAGAACTCAAGTTCTAACTTTACATCCCATCTATACGTTATCAGAAAACTGCCACATAACAGGGATGACTCCAAATGGATTCCACTTACCTTCTCTAAAAGTTAAGCTGCAGCCAAAGGCAAAAGATTAATATGAAAGTAAGCTGGATGACAAGAAATATTTAGAAGTATCACATGTAGATGTGGAGGCTCACTCATGTAATACTAGCACTCAGGAGCTGAGGCAGGAGGATTGCTGTGAGTTTGAGGCAAGACTAAGTGATGAAGTAAGATCCTTTCTCAAAAAACAAAACAAGTAATGTATGTTATAGGCATATATTTATAACTGAATTTATTCTTTGCCTGAAAGTTTAAATCACAGAACTTTTCAATTTACACATCTAAAACTGTATCTGGCAGTCAATCCCTTTGGAATTTAAATACGTTTTCACATGACGGAGTAAATAAATATGTGTCTTTCTTCAAATTTCAAACTCGATGTAACTTTCCTCTCCAGGTGCTGGGATCAAAGCCAGGATCCAACAAGTGCTAAGTAAGCAGTCTTCCACTGAACTACACCCCGGTCTTATGTAACTCCTAATGAAATTTAATTCCGAATTAATGGTAGTTGGAACCGTATCACTATGTAGAAGAAAGAGGCACTCTAGAAATAGTAACAGAGCTCTAACTTGGGCTCAGGGGCACATCTCTCCTCCATACCCCTCTGGTGGACAGAACGGGAAACTGTCCTTACTCTGCCAGGGAGAAGAGCATGTTCCCTGTCTGTCCACTGCTGGGAAGGGCATGAGGTTCTGCAAGGTGCAGGAAGTATGCAGGGAGTCACATGGCAATAAGAGAGATGTTTGAAGCTTGGGGTGGGAAACACAGATGGCAAGAGGTTCCTATCGGTCCCCATCACAGCGCACATGTCTCCTTCCAGCCCAGTCCATGGTGTCTGTCTTTTTCCCTTTCTGAGAATCTTTAAGCGGCCTCATCTCCTGCCTCCCCCCACTCCCCTTATATGCTGTGACTTTAGGCAAATATTTTCCTCCTTGTTCGGCTCCTGGGTGAATGAAAATCTGTCTCACAGTTTCTCTTACAGCATTTGCTTTTCTGCAGCTCACTAACTGCAACTCATCTAACACAACCTAACATATCTAACACAACCTTCATGTGGTTGGGGGGAAGGTCTTTAAGCTATGGATTGCAAACTGAAATGACAGAGGCTGGAAAACGGAATTGGGGGCCTGAGAGTCATTCATGCCACGTTTATCAACCTGATGAAAATCACTCAAAAGTTAAACAATACAGTGCACATATAACAAAACAGTCATGGGTATCAATGCTGCACAGTTAGTTTTTGTCTTTAATTTGGGCTGTATAATCATACAAAGGAGAGGAATGTGTATACAGGAAAGATTTTGTTCAATTACTTGTATCGTTTTTCAGGTTGGAAGAGAGATTGGGGCTTTTAGAGAGAATCCTGTGAGGTTATTTGCCTTGAAAATAAACTGGCTATTCTTTAAGATCTACTAAGTGATCCCTTTAGCTAACTTCAGACTCATTATAAGATAACAGACACGCTGTACTAATGTTACTAGGTTAGCTAATGTCCTCCTCATAGAACAGCCCAGCTCTACTGTGTCATCTTCTTTTATGTTTTCCCTATGACTGGAACTTGTCTTCACATCTCAATTTAGATGCAATTTCCTTACAGAATCACATAAATTAAGTTTTACAGTTGAGGTTCTACATAAAGGTGTATATCATCCACTCAGGACCAGGTGGGAAGGGTAGTTGAATTATATTAGATGCTGATAGTGAATAGGAAAGATTTGTTTTTAAGAAGCAAGAGCTTTGGGAAATGCTACCAGCTTACTTAATAGTTTTACAATCTTGGGCAAAGTGCCTAACCTCAGTTTTATTGGTTTTAGATAGCGACCAAAGCTGTATTGAAAGGACCTGTAGGGCAAATAAGAATTTAAGTATGCAGGTGCATAATATGTAGGGGAGGGAGCAATTGTTCCTTTTTACCTATCTAGAATAGCTTCTCCAGAAGTTTCTGTCTCTTCATTGTGGAAGAAATCTCTGCCCCACTGCCTGTCCATACAGAAGTGTCTCTCGTCATTCAGGAAATGATTCACCATATGATACTCACCTGGTCCAGAAGACTATCACATCCCCCTATTCACAGTAACAAACCATGCCAGCCGATTACAAGCAACTCTAGAGCTTCTGTTAGAGTTTAGAAAATATGTGCATTCCTTTTTTAAGGTTACTCTGCTGTAGATGTTAACTTAGTGTGACTGATGGCTATTTCTGCCACCTTGTGGGTGAGCCCGCCTACACACGAAGCCAGCTAGCATAAGCAAACGCAGAGCCCAAATTGCTGAAGGGTTGTCCTGATGGTGTCACTTTAAATGCTGTGTCTTTTGTTATTCGACCAGATTTGGCCCATAAGTTTACTTTTTTCCCTTTCTTTTTGCAAGAAAGTAGTTTTTGCTGAGTTTTGTTACTTTTATTCAAAGAGTCTCTTAACAATATGATGGGTGCCTACTAAATGTCAAGGGTCATTTAGTTTGCCCTGGGACTTTTTCTGAAGCAGAGACTGAGTGGACAAATAATGACAAATAAGGAAGAATGGGGACTAGGAGAAAGATTCAGCGGCTGCTGCAGCATGTTGGAGTTAAGGGGGTGTCCAGGTGACAGCTATTCTAGAGATTCTGGTGATATGGGAAGGAGAATTGTAAGTCACAGACCTTTGACATGACAATCCACAGAATCATAAGGCTTTAAATGCCATCTACTTTTCTGATTTTCCTAGAAAAACATAACCTTCTTCACCTTAACTGAAAACAAAGTAAAAACTTGCTACCTCAATCACAATCACTTTTGTGATGACAGATCAGGCAGGCATAAATATAAAGCCTCTTGTGTGAGGCTCCTCATGCAGCCCAAGTACAGAGATGGCATGCATCGTGTTAGGACTGTTGGAAGAGAGGATGGTTTAAAAAAAATTGTTAGGAGACTTTCAAGGACATGGTACAGTTTTTCAACGAATATATTTCTATATTCCAAAATATAACAAGGTTCTATTTTCACTACAGATCTAAAATATCTTTCTATTTCTAGTAAAAATGCCACATTGTCAAAAGGATATTTCTTCCCATGGTACTAATGAGTCATCTGTAATTTTAAGAACACGAGAGGGGAGCCATTTTCTGAACAAAGAGTGGGTGAAGTTGAATGTATAGCCAAATGGTACAGTAGCAACTCAAGTTATGAAACCAAGAAAAAATATCCCATAAGAATAAAACTGTACTCACAGACTGAAATGTCCTTGTGTCACAGAAAAGTAAATAAGCAAATAGAAAGTATTAGCTTGGAATCTCATTACAAAGATCCCCTGATGACAGGAAGCATGAGATGGAAACTCTATGACCTTTGGCCTGATAGCACGGCCATTACCTCCTTTCTTTGTTCTTTGAAGTGCTGTATGTTTAAACCATCTGAAGAATTTAAGACTCCCAATGCTTCCATGCACCAGGGATGTCCACAACACTGTTGCTTCCATTTCTTCAGTTACTAACACAATA
The DNA here is from genome assembly GCF_949786415.1 of Peromyscus eremicus. NCBI lineage: Eukaryota > Metazoa > Chordata > Mammalia > Rodentia > Cricetidae > Peromyscus > Peromyscus eremicus. The sequence continues at coordinate 44,731,815 of NC_081419.1, forward strand.
TCACTGTTTAAACTGTTTTAATAATTTTAGTAGAACGTTTGATTATTATATAATATGCACATCAAAAACTGGGGCAAAGAGGATAAAAATATGTGGGCATATGTTATGATAACATACGGTGTCAGCAGTGACATTTCCATATGCCTGGTGACATTGATTGCCTTTATAAAAGAACACAGAGAGCATTGGCCTGTTAGACTGTATTCACACAAGTTTCTGCACATACAATGCAATTGCACTTTATCCTGAGATATAGCATAAAGAATACATTCTGTAACCATTTTCATGGTCAATGTTATTGTTTAGTGCTTATCATTCTCAAAACTCATAAATTTAATTATTTCTATTGCAGTATTATGAAGTATGACATATAAAAGGTCGTTGCTCAGTGAAGGCTTCCCTTTCAAGAATGAATTGGTGCTTTTCCAGTGAAAGATCAGGCCCTTCTTGTTCTCCCTTGCCTTATAGCCTTCCATCATGTGATGGTTCAGCTAACTTTTCAGTCTTGGACTCCCTGATCTCCATAAGGCAATATATTCCTGTTCATTGTCTGAGTTCATCTAAGGGAAACCATTGATACTTGCATATTCCAACTCACTTTGTAAAACAAATCGACACTCACAGTGTCTTCAATCATGGAAAAAATCTCACCTTTAATGATATTTAACCAGTAGACCTTTGGCTGTTCCAACAAATTTAAATTTATTCTTCTGCTCTCTCTCTCTCTCTCTCTCTCTCTCTCTCTCTCTATATATATATATATATATATATATATATATATATATGAATGTGTATAGTATATTATATGTATATATGTGTGTGTCTGTGTTGTATTGTTTTAATGATGACCACTCTAATGTTGACATACTAATATATATGTATATATATACATACATACATACATATTTATATGTTTGTATGTGTTGTATTGTTTTAATGAAGACCATTCTAATGCTGAAGATACTAGTCGCTAACCTAAAATTAATGACCATACATTAGAAGAAATATTATTTTAAAAGATAAAGATTTTACTAAGCAACTCCACCTTAAATCAGAGAAAATTTAATGTTCATTAATTGTTTACGAATTTTTAATGAAACAATCTATATTTTGAAAAAAAATGTAAGACTAATATAGAAATAGACAGACAACCTACAGAAAGTTTTAGAACACAGGACTATGAAAGAAGGAAATATTATGTCTATGACTCAGCCATGTGTTCTAACATACTCTATGGTGGACGTGCTGCCACATTCTTACAATCCCAGCATCAGTAGGCAGGAGGAGTGTGAGTTCAAGGCCAGTCTGAGCTACATAGGGAATTGCTGTCTCAAAAACCAAACAAGTGAAGCACATAGCATGTTTGTTTTAAACAGTTCTAGCTGCACTGCTGTCCACTGGCTCACATTTGGAGATTTGCTTGATGGGAGTGCAATGTGAAAGTGAAGGATGTGCCTTTCCTTCCTGATAACAATATTTCTCTTATCAAGTTGCTCTGCTTGCACAACGAGATTTGTTCCCAAATGTCAGAATGCTTTTCCTTCTTCACACAATGTGCATTTGGAGATAAGAAAAGCAGATGTCAAAGGCAAGTTTAGAGGAGGGGGTGGGCAGTCCAGCAATGCTGATCTAGCTGCCAAGTCAGAGCTGAGCTTTCACCCTGAGCTTCTTATAAAAGCTTTTAAGCATTGTCACAGGCTTGTGTGATTTTGCTTTCCATTTTCCTTTATGTAATTTTTTTTATTGAAATTCAACATAAGCCAGTTAGGGACCTTTGTGGGCAGAACCTCCCCTCAAGACAGTATCTTTCATCAGTCTGAAAGCTCTTATTTTTAAAAGCGTATTATTTTGCTTTTATTTTTAGTTTATTTATTTGTTGATTGGTTGGTTAATCATTTTAGATGGGGTATCACTATCTAGCTTTGGATGATCTGGATCTTGCTATGTAGAACAGGCTGACCTTAAACTCACAGAGATTTGCTTGCCACTAACTCTTAAGTGCTGAGTTTACAGTGTATACCACCAGGCCTGGTAGTTTGAAAGTTCTTTAAGTTCTTTAACTTAAAGAGAAAAATATATATGATAGTCTGTTATAGTTTGAATAAAAATGGCCCCAGAGGCTCAAATAATTGACTGTTTAGTCATCAGGGAGTGGCACTACTTGAGAAGGACTGGGAAGTGTGTCCTTGGGGTAGGTATGGCCTTGTTGGAGAAGTGTGTCACTGGGGACAGGCCTTGAGGTTTCCAAAGCCCAAGCCAGGCCCAGTGATTCTTTCTTTCTCTTGCCTTCTTATCAGGAGTTAGAACTATCAGCTACCTCTCCAGCACCATGTCTGCATGCTCGACCATGCTTCCTGCCATGATGATAATTGACTAAACCTCTGAATGTAAGGAAGCCCCAATTAAATGTGTTCTTTTATATGAGTTACTGTGGTCATGGTGTCTCTTCACAGGAGTATAACACTGAGTAAGACAGTCTGGTTACCACATGATGAATTACTACCCTTGTCAATATGCTTCAGTTTGGTTTTTCTCAAACTATTAAATTGTAGATTTATAAATAAGGATGCAACATAGGAGCTGGGATGCTGGAATTCAATTTTGTATTTTGATAAAGCCTCCTGTTGGTGACCTTAATAATTTTTAGATAGTGGGTTTTACCAGATGGTACTGGAGACTCTACATTTGGGGGAGCAAATGCCTGATAAGGAGAGAGCTTTCTAACCTTTACCACAGGAGCCCCTGAAATGCTGTATATCTCTAGGAACTAGAAATAAATGCGCACAATTTATGGGATGAACCATGTTCTGTGTGGAATACATCTGAGTCTTTATTTCATGATTTCCTCATATTTACTTCTCATAAGTAGCAACTATGGGATGGATAATCTTTGTACTGACTGGTTTTATGTCACCTTGACATAAGCTAGAGTCATTTTAGAAGAGGGAACCTCAATTGAGAAAATGCCTTTCCTAGATTGGGCAGGCCGGTGGTATATTTTCTTGATGGATGATTGGTGTGGGAGGGTGCATCTTATTGTTCTGGTGCCACCCCTGGGCGGGTAGTCCTAGGTGCTATAAATAAATCAGACTGAGAAAGCCTTGAGGAGCAAGACAGTAAGTGGCGCTCTTCTACGGCTTCTGCTTCAGTTCCAGATTCCAGGTTCCTGATGTGGAACTGTAAACTGAAATAAATTCTCTTCACCCCCTAATTTTCTTGAGTCATAGTGTTTTATCACAGCCATGGAAACTCTAAGAGATCTCTCTCATTCAAAATTGCCATTATTGGCAGCTTGTGTCCTGATAAGAACAAGAAGTTGTCCCTAACATTGGGAATATTTTACGGTTCATGGCCAATGAAAACCTTTATTTGTTAAACTGATTACAATTCTTGTTTTCTAGCCATTTGTTGAGAATTCAGAAATGTATTGTGCTTGGTCAAAATATAAAAGACAATCAGTAAGTGTTTTTTTTAATCATCTGTGCCTTTTGGGTGGAAGGGATTGGTGAAATCATGGTGATAATAAAAGTTTAGATTCAAGAATGAATATAAAAGTTACATACATTCATACATTAATTATATGAATATATATGTCCTTCAGATTATTATTTCAACACATTTCTAACAAAAGATCAAGTATTCTAAAAACTGTACATTACAGTGAAGGACACTAACACTTGAATGAAGAGGCACCCTACATAAGACAGCTATACATCTGATAGAGGGTTGGCATCCAGAAAATACAGAACTAAAAAAAAATGAAAAAACAAGATGACAAACAATCTAATTTTAAAAAATTAAACAGAGGCATGGTACTAAACAGAGTTCTTTTATGATAGATGCCCATGTCTGAAAAACACTTTCAAAATGTTCAACATCTTAAAGAAAATACAAATGAAAACTTCTTTGAGGTTTTTATATCACTCCAGTCACAATGACTAAGGTAAAAAAAATAAAAAAAAATAAAAAAAAAGGGGAAAAATGCTGCAGTGGATGTTGGGAAAGGGGAGCACTGATTCACTGAAGGTCAGAATGCAAACTGATGTAGCCAGGAGAGAAATCAGTGTGTTGGTTCCTTAAAATTCTAAAAATTATCACTACTGGCTAGTCTCATTGTGTTATAAAGTACTATGCATGCCACCAGAGAAGAATACTCATCAAAACTCATCAGTCTTACCCAGCTGTGAACCCTGAGAGCTCCTGACTTTGTAGGACATACCCATTGGAACACAAGTGATACAAACATCCCAGGTGTAACTAATCACTTTCTGGTTGGATTTAATTGCAAACCCACACCTGGCACCATTACTGGGACAAAGAACCTATAGCTAAGTAGATCATAAGCCCTAGTAGGGGTAAGGGAACCTAATACTATTACTCTGCTAAATGGACATAACATTAAACCATTTTCTATTGACTTATCATTGTACCCATAGATAATGCATTTCTCAATCTTTATCAGAGAAGCTTCTATTTGCAATAGATGGTGATTTAGACAGGGACTTACAACTGGCCAAGATTTAGAGAGCAAGGTATTAGAGAGTTCTCAGCCCTAAAGGTAACATATATATCATATCTCTCCTTCCAATGCTCAGAAAGGTGGTCGTGGAAAGAGTGTAAGAGCCAGGGTTTGTGGAAAACTGAAATAAAAGTGTTATAGAAAGGCAGTGTAGGGAAGCTAAACACAGGAACTCACAGCTGCTGCAACAGCATGCACAAAACCTGTGCAAGTGCAAGCCAGATCAAAGCCCACTATGGAGACTGGATCTAGATGTACAATCACACCCCTGGCAGTAGAGCTGTTGATTCTTATTAACTGCTAGGAGGGGGGACAGTTTCTCTAAGAGCGTACCCCCTACTAAGCTAACAACCACACTTCAGTGGAAGACCACACAACTAAGAATATTTGAGCAGCATACATTGGTCTTGAAGGGTAGAGAGTGGGGGCTGGATCTGGGAAGAGTTCGAGAAGGGGTGGATATGATCGAAACTCTCAAAGAACTAATGAAAACTTTAAATAATGATATACATCTGTGATGATTACTAAGAAAGGGCTTGATGATTAGTGTAAACACAGCTATATTGACTTAGAATGCAGGTGGATAAATAAAATGGAAGTTATTATACACCCTCTCATGTTAAGGACTAGCAAGTGTAATAGACTAGATAGTGTCTTCCAAGAGTTCATGCCCTAGCTTATAAATAGAGTCTTTGCAGATATTGTACAGTTAAGATGAAGCCCATATATGTTAGAAGGAGCACTGATATGGTTTGATTACAAAATGCCCCAACAGTCTTATATATGAAAACCATGAGCCAAAATAAATAATTTCTCCCCACAAAGCAAGCAAGAAAACAAACAACAAAGTACCCTTGTATATTGCATAACTATATTCCATATGGAAACAAATTCTTTAGGAATTTACTTGATTTATTATTTATAATATGGCAAAGGAATTGAAAACTTTGTGTTGTAAAATGTTCCTCCATGAGAAATTCACACAATACATTTTGAGGTTTTTTGTAACTCAGGGTGACTTCAAGATTTCAAGGTACAAAAAAAATACATAAAATTGCTTAGTACATGTAATCTTTGGTGAGAATTTTTAATTTGTTAAATTAGCTGCCTACCACTTATATTTAGATTTTTGTCATGAAGCATTTGGGGCAGCTCCATATGGTATAATATAATTTATTTACTTCTCATGAATATACATAAAACACCCACAAGTGTGGTCTCATTTCTTAAGCAGAAGGATGGTAAGGTTGTGCTAATTTAGTATGTGATGCTTCTGTAACAATGTATGCAGTTAGTGGCAAAATACACCTGCTAAGAACACTTACTTTCTTATTGATATAGTAGGGGTCCAGGTCCTCCAGAGGCTCCGACACCATCTCTGGAGGAATGTCTCCATAGATAAATGGAAGGTTCTTCCCAGCTTCCAAGTCACTGTTTGGCTTTGGGCCATTTTCGTCATCATCTTTTTTGTCTGGCTTGGGATTCTTAGCCTTTTCTTCTGCAATGCGTCTTTCGATAGCTGCAAGAGATTCTCTGGTGAAGAAGTTGAAGCTGTCAGGTCCTGGTGGTACAAGCACTGTTTGCTCCATCTTGTCATCCTGCACATTTTAATTACTATTTACTCTTCATGTGAGATTCCTAAAGAGGGAGGAACGAAAAGCATCAAGAAGACTAAAAGTTGTTAGTATCTACAAATGCTCATCTAGAAATATGAGCCAGAAGACTTGACTTTTTAATCCACACCCCCAAATTGAAATGGAATTTCTAAATAAAACTTTTAAACAAATGTATTCTCTATGCTAAGTTTTAGCCAAGCATCCCATTATGCTTTACTAATAAAGAAACTAGACCTAGACCACGAGTTTAAAACTTGGTTCAGTACTGCCATCCATACATTGTGGTAACTGTCACCAGGTCACTGACGGAATGCTCACCCTGAGAACCACCTGTATGGTGAGTAGTATGCCTGCAGAGGCATGGGGTGATAGATCAATTAGTTCAAAAGTCTTGGGATAGGAGGAACTTGTCTCTGAGAAGGTTGAAAATGCAGCCTTTGAGGCCCGACAAGTGAGGACAAGCAAGTTAAGAGTTTGCTGCAGTCCATCAGAGAGTCGCACAATCAGCTAGTCATTGGTGTCCTAATTGTGCCTGTATATACCCAGAGATGTGAGTGAATGAAGCTATGATCTGTGAACTGCATTCTCCCTAGTAGAGTCTGTACCTGAACACATAGGCAAATACAGTCCAAGGTGGGACAAATGCCATTGACATGGTGGGATGGAGATAAACTAAACTGAAGAGAAAGCTCTAAGCACAGGAGATAGCAGAATGCTCCTAGTTCAAAACATAAGGTGGTTTCCTTCATTGATGCAATTTTGATGTTCTTTCAGGGTCTACAGTCTACATGTATTATGAGGACCTGGGCAAAACTCAACTCCATATCACAGAGTCAGACCTCAAGGCCAAATCCCAGATGCATCCTTTTCAAGTATATTTAATAAGAGCTTACATTTCACACATATAGCTGTGCCAAACTTCCCGGAGCCCAAGCTCTGCTTGGTATAGATTTTATTTGGATAGTACATTAGCTCATTAAAGTCACCATGCTCTGATACAGTTAGTTGAAGCTTTCTGTCTGGGTCTGTAATAGAAAACTATAGTCAAATCATTTTGTCTAGCTTCTATTATGGATCTCAGAGTTCACACGAACAAACAAGTACCCATTTCCGTGAGATTTGTGACCATATATTTTTAAGTGGATGAGCAGGGAAGAAGATAGGATTTGGATCAATTTTAGTACCTTCTACCTATTAAGTGAACTTTTCAGAGGTTCTTAAGTCTACTTGCAATGAGGGCCTGAAGAATAGACTGTTTTATCTAAAACTAATTCCTCCCATAAAGCACCTGAAAATACTGGCATCTATTTATTTGGAAATAAAAGTTCAAGGATAACAAAGATGGCTGCTTTTCTCATTGCAGAATTATTCTAACGTACATATATACATGGTTTTTGTTCTAATTGATTGATAGAAAATATAATCTGTGCAAATGATATAAGTTCAAAACATGTAACAGAAAATTTAGTGTCAAGTCTCCCTCCCATCACTGTTCTCCTTCTCAGTACTACTATTATTGGTCTCCTGTATATTTTCTCAGGGAGGTAGTATGTACATTCTATATGAGTGAGTATATGTATTTTCACATGCATCCTATTTAAACCATATATACAAATAATAATATATGGTAAAGCATTTGATGCTGTTTTTACTGAAAACATGTTAGTATGCATTCCGTTTCAGTTTCTTTTCTTTTCTCTTTTAGCTTATAATAATATCATGTGTAACTTTGTTGTTGTTGTTAGGATTTTTTGTTTGTTTGTTTGTTTTTTTGAGACAGGGTTTCTCTGTGTAACAGCCCTAGCTATATGGGAACCCACGTTATAGAACAGGCTGTCCTCGAACTCACAGAGATCTGCCTGCCTCTGCCTTCCAAGTGCTGGGATTAAAGGCATGTGCCACCATGTCCGGTTCATGTGTAACTGTTCATGACATTTTCATGGTGAGTTCTGTTTGATTCTCCTGCCCCCTGATGCTCATATTATCTCCCTGCCCTATCCCTGTTGTATCTTTCTGTTCCCAGTCTTTCTCTTTCCACTTTCACATGGCATTTGGCATATAGCCCTTCGCGTCTCTTCAAGTTTCTTTTTTTCTTCTCATGGGATCCTTTCTAGTTTATTGGCCTCTACCCACATTGACTGCCGCCTAACACTTAAAAGCCGGGATGTGCATATGAAAGAGAACATGCAGCATATGTATTTCTGAGGTTGTGTTATTTCATTTAACACATTATTTCCCAGTGTCTTCTGTTTTCATGCAGATTTCATAATTTTCTATAATATAAAATTCAAATGTGTCCATGTATCATATTTTCTTTATCCATTCATCTAATCAATGAACATTTTGGCTGGTTCCATTTTCTTTCCCTGCTATTGTTAAAATAACAATAAATATGGATGGGAAAGCCTCTATAGTGGGATATGGAGTCCTTTGGGTCTATGCTTAGAAGTGGGATAACTAGGTCATCTTGTATACCCTTATTTAATTTTTAAGAAGCCTGTCTTTATAAATTTGATTCATTACTTTTAATAGCACCCAAGTCTTTCATTCTCTCTCTATATATATATAAAATATATAATTATATATTTATATTTATATATAAATAGAAATATACGATTATATAAAATTGTATATAAAATACATATTTGTACAAATATACATAATTATATAAAATATACTTTTTGTTTAGTTGTATAAAATAATATACAATATGTCTATTACATACAAAATAAAATTATATATTATGTTATAATATAAACCTAAATATATATAATTATGTAGTCAAGTTTTTAAATCTCTGCTATCATAAATAAAGCTGTAATTAATATATTTAAAAATATTTACTTACATGCACTCATATCTATTGTACTAATTTTTAATAGTTGACTTTACTGTGTAAAGAATATAAATTTAATTTTAATTTTGGTCAAATTCCTACTAATTCTCTTGAAAACAGTGTGACAATATTTTTAACTCTATATCTTCATCATTACCACCTGTTAAATTTCAAATGTTTCTAATCTCACAAGCACAAAGGCATGGGTATAATTTTGTGTTATATTTGCCTTACTATGAGAAAAGAGGAATATTTTTCATATATTTGTCATCTTTATTTCCTTTTATTTGGCCATCTCTTCCCCTTGTTTTTGTTTTAAGCCCCTGGCATCCTTTAGTTATGATGTTAACCCTTTGATTTTGTGATATGACGTCTTTTAAAAAGACTGTGTTGGGTTTGTTAATTTGATAGTGTCCTCTCTTATTGATTAATTTTTTAAAATAAAAAATGTGAAAATTTTCTCGGAGCATATGTACCACTGTGGTGTAGGAAATTTCAGTTAGGAGAGGCTGTGTGGGGGGAAGGCAGGATGTAAGACCTTGGTTCTCAACCTTCTTAATGCTGTGACTCTTTAATACAGTTCCTCATGTTGTGGTGATTCTCAACCAGAAAATTATTTTCATTGTTACTTCATAACTGTAATTTTCCTACTTTTTATGAATTGTGATGTAAGTATCTGTGTTTTCTATGTTCTTAGTGACCCTGGTGAAAGTGTCATAAAACTCCCCAAAGGAGTTGCGACCCACAGGTTGAGAATTGCTGATATAAGGGAACTTGGTTTTGAGTTCCATGTTGCTATAAGTCTAAAACTACTAAAAAAAATTATTTAAAGGGGAAAATACAATTGAAGAAACTTTGTTAAATATAATATGGGGACATTTAAGAATGGTAGGCTTCTGGAATCCGGTGCTTGTGGTGTGACACCTTGCACAGCCTTGGTGCAGTGGGAAGGGGCTTGCCTAGGCTCAGTGTGCTGGCCTTTGCTGACTCCCCATGGGAGACCTCGATTTGGGGGATGTGGGGATGTGGGGTGGCTCAGGAAAGAGGCCTGGGGGTGGGAGAAGGGAGGAGGGGGGGTCTGTGGATAGCATATGGAGTGAGTAGAAAATTTCTTAATAAAGAAAAATGAAAAAAAGAATATTCAAAGTATAAAATGAAGACAGGCTGAAGACATTCCTTATCTTGAATAATACTTCAACATTTCAAACACAAGATTTTCTTAAATTAATACGTTAGACACAGCTTTCAAAATATGACAAAACTTTTAGCATTAGCATAAGATAAATTTATTTAAAACTGTACATATAAAATAAGCAAATGCTTTCCTGAAACATTCTTAAAATAAATGTTTATTTCAAATTGTCTAGTACAATAGCTCTTTAATAGGATATATTAAAAAGTTTCAATGTTTTTGCTTCATTTGCTTATTAATGTTTGGTTTTCTGTATTATAATCTGGTAATGTCATTTATACTATTTTCTATCCTTGGAATTTATTTTGATTTTAAAAGTGACTTTCCTAAAACCCTGAGGAGAAGCTCCATCTTTCCATAGAATTTATACAGTGTAAGATGTCTCAACAGGATTGCCATATTTTATCTCACTAATTCAGACCACATCTGTCTGTGCATACTTCTCACCTTCTTGATGGTTTGTGAGTCAAAAGGTATATTAAAGTCTTTCTTAGTACGCATCTACTTATTCTTATACTCCTTGTTTTTTCATTCTATAAATCTCATCTTTGTTTTTGTTTATAGTTTTTGAGCTAGGATCTCACTGTGTAGCCATGGCTGGCCTGGAATTAACTCTATGGCTCAGGCTGGCACTGAAGTTGAAATTATCCTGCCATACACTCCTAATTGCTTGGAGTAAAGACTTTCAGCACCATGTATGATTTCATTCTATGAATTCTAATGCTAATTTTACTTATTTGATGTATGTGTACATCTTACTTATGACCAGATCTTTGAAGGTGAACTAAATAATTTAACATTATATGTCACTTAATGGCACTAGATAATTTTATTGTGGAAGCATCATAGAGTACTAAACAAACTAGATGGTATAGAGGAATCACTCAACATTAATGCATCAAAAAGCTAGATGCATGAAGCTGCTATGAACACAATTTGACCTGCTCTTTTACTGTAAACATTTTTTATATATACAAGTATACTCTAAAATTATGGTAAAAAGGTGAGTTCAGAAAATTCACAAATAGTGACAGAGTTGCTGTTATCATCATAAAATGTTATGATATAAACTCAATTGAAAGGCTGCCATGCTCTATAGATCTGGCAGCAGCAGAAGTCTATTGACACCAACATCACCACAAAAACCATGAATAAGGATTGGGACTTCTCTTCTCCTCTGCATGGGGCCAGCATTGTGTTGCCATCTGTCCTTGACCAAGGTACCATGGTGTAATGCCTGACAATCCTTCCTAGAACAGATTTTACTTCTTTATTTTTTACTGAGAACAAATTTGAGAGTATATGAGGGCATCTTCTTTCTTTCATTTGCATTTAATCTGGGATCTTTGTCCATCCATTTGGTCTCATCTTTGCTGTTTCATAGCTTTCAGAAAGGGTGCATCAACAGGGTTCATTTTCCATAAAGTTGTGTGGGTAGAACAGAAGAGGCTACCTCAAGCCCTCCCACTTAGTATAAATGAGCTATTTAGAAAAGCACTATAAGAAAAAAAAATTAGGGCCATTAATTGTGGGTGCCAGTTGATATAATTATCCAATATCTATATATCTTGACTGTATTATGCTACATAATTTTATGTGAGAAGAAATCAACTATCTGCAGTGTCTTCTTAAATGGCTTAGCATTTATGTTGAGAATAAGCCAGACTCTTGCTAAAATGATGATCAGTTCCTGCAAGCGCTATCACTATTCTGAGAACATCAGACATCTAGATGGCATACTTCTTTTTAAATGTATATAAGTGACTTGTCTTCACACACATCAGAAGAGGGAATCAGATCCCATTACAGATGGTTTTGAGCCACCATGTGGTTGCTGGGAATTGAACACAGGACCCCTGGTTCAATTGCTCTTAACCACTGAGCCATTTCTCTAGCCATAGAAGGTATACTTGAGGAGATGTTTTGGCCTACTTTGCAAAAAATTTCACTGGCAAAATAATAAAACCAGGTAAAATATTATTCTTACTGTTATCATCTCACAAAAGCAACTAAAAATATGTATTATTGTTGCTTTTGTGTGTGTACATGAAGTGTGTGTATGGTGACTTGTGCCAGGGTGTGCAACTGGAGGTCCAGGACCCACTTTGAGGAGTTGGTTCTCTTTCTACCTTTACATACTTTACATACTCCCTATGAGTTCTGGGATTAAACTCTGGTCATCAGGCCATAAAGCAAGTATTCTTACCCACTGAACCATCTCCCTTCCTCACTCAACTACGGACTACTTCTATAAGGCTTGTGTACTTAGTGCATTCTTGAACCAAAAAACAAAAACAAAAAGAAAAATAAAATATGTTCTTTTTCTTTTTTGAGATAGGCTCTCTCTGCTAGTCCTGGTTTTCCTGGAACTCCTTGTGTAGACCAGGCTGGTCTTGAACTCACAGAGGCTTTCCTCTGCCCCAAGAGTGCTGAGATTAAAGGTGTGTACCACTGCACAGAACTTCAAAAGATGTTTTGACAGAATAAAATACTTATACATTCTTGGATCAATAGACTTAACCATTAGAAAATCCATTATAAATTGACAATTTTGAGAACTGTAAATCTGTGTAAGTTCTGCTTTTATATGTATATATGAGTGTATATGCATTTTTCTCTATTATTTCTATGGTGTGGTCTTTATTATCTTGGGGTTTCAATTTAAAGTTAATGCCCTTTGATCCTTGAAAGAATCTTAAGGTATCACAAATATGGTGTCAGATATTCCAGTGATGGGGAGAGAACCGTATGGGTGAGCAGCAAGAGTCTTCCTGTTGGGGAGGAGATTGCAGTGTCATAGATGGTACAATCTAACAAGGAATATCTAGAAGACTAGATTCTAAACAGAGAAGACTCTAAACTTGCCAATCATGCCAATACACTGAAAACACAGAGAGGCCAAGATGAAGTTGATGAGGTGAAACAACATTTCTTGGTATTTGGTTGTGGTTGATGCCAAACTATTCACTTAATTGGAGGAGAATTAGTCACTTGTGTGTATTGCAGTGTAACCTGCAGGCATCCCAATCATGGAAGTCCTGAAGTGATCTTCTTGTCCCTGTATAGTTTTCAGTGATAGACTTTCTTTGGCTGGTGTAGTGAGACATATAGACTCTAATCAAACAGAAGCTTTCACTAAGTCATTGTGTGTCCACACGGCCTCCTGCTCTAGTTCCTTTGCTCTGAGAATGGAATGTCTCAAAGGAGTGTTTCTTCCTCAACCCAGATCATGGAATAACAAGGCACATCGACTGGACGTCAAGAGGTGTCTAATGGGCTCTAACAGGACTAAAATCACTGACTTATCGGTGACATTTGACACAGTGTTCTTACTAATGTGCAAGTGTATGCCACTGATCAAAATCTAGACTGCTAACGGGATATAACTAATTTGGAATATTTGTCTCTCACATACAAGTATTGTTTGCAATTGAGATCCCCTGCACTGTAAAAGTCTCCAGCTATAGTTCTGGGTGAAGAATACAGCATCATTAGGCAATTATGGGAATCAGTACAAAGATCCTCCATAAACTGGAATTCAGGGTCTTCTGACAATCATACAGCAATTCAGGAAAATTCTTTCAAAGAATTCTAATTAGCTTATACCAGGAATCCAAAAGGAGAGGGCTGGTGATATAGTTCAATTAGTAAAGTGCTCGCAATGCAGCACGAAGATCTGAGTTCAGATCTCCAGTACTCATGAAAAAAGCTGTTCCTGTAATTCCAGTGCTGGAGAGGCAATGACTGGAGCATCATGGGGCTCACTGACCAGCCAGTCTAGCAGAGTCAAGAATTCCAAGGTTAGTGATAGGCACTGTCACAAAAAAAGTAAGGTGGAGAGTGGCAGAGAAATAAACCTGCTATCTATCTCTGGCCTCCCCATTCACAGGAACACACACACCTCTGTGCACACATGTCCACACACACATGCATAAGCACATGTACACACTCTCCCCAAAAGGAACACATATACAAACATACAGCAAAGAATATTTAATGGTACTAATTATAAGCAAAGTATCTGAGTTAAGATGTTTTAGTGTCATTTTTGTACCCCCTGAGGCCAGCTCTCCCACCTGCCACAGATGGAGAGGGGTGAGGAGTGGAGGACATCTTTCCCTCACCCATGCCACCATATCCAAGAGGAGTCTCAGTGAGGACCCAGAAGAAGCCAGAGGCCTGGAACCAGACCAATGTCTCATTGCAAAGAACACTTGGAAGTAAAGATGTACAGACTGAGGGGTATACCATGTGACTCACTATGTTACACTACAGATTCCAGGATAAGAAATTTTCTTTTCCTTTAAATTTTATTTGGGGAGGGAAAGATTGCAAGGGCAGAGGGTGGATATGAAAGAATAGGGAGATGAATGGGATTGGTATACACGATGTGAAATCCACAAAGAATCAATAAGAAGTTTTTTAAAAAGGTGTTTTAGTAAAGAAGTCTCCCACTAAAAAGGTCAAAGAAACCATATTGTGGTGAGTGAATGGTCCAGCCACAGATATTTGCTAGAAATGTCATTGTCCATCATTGTGTTTATGCTGTGGATTTTGGGATATCAAGAAAACTGGGCTGATGGACACAGGAAGTCTAACATGGCTGCTCTAGCTCACTGACTAGATATTAAGTGTGCACTTCCTATAAGAAGGCTTTTAACACAAGCCAGTCCAGTTCCCTCCTCACTTTCTTGTCCCCATTCAGCTTTCTGTAGAAATGGGAGGCATCAATTCAGTTTTACATGAAACCTACATTACTATAAACCCTACAAAGATATAGAAATGTCACTCAGTTGCTGCTTTCTCCAGCAATGCTGGTCATTTTTTTGCCAGTGGTGCTGGTGAAGGTGGGAATTATATAGCTATACTTCGCAGCCTACAGACATTTAGAATTCTACTAGAGTCAGCATTTGTCTCTTTATTGCTGTGAAACAATAATGGAAAGAAACAGAAAACAAAATTACTGTGCATAATTTCCTTAGATGGAAAAAGAAGCCAACACATTAACAGGAGATGTTGGAGGAAATTGTTCTAATCCCACTTTGCAAATATCTACCTTACCCATGACATCCTAAAAACAATGCAGTGTTTTCAATCCATATGAAAGCACTTCTGGGACACATGGCAAAATTAGACTGTTTACCTGAGAAACATCAAATACACCCTGGTGGCAGAATCTTTTCTGTATATCAAGGCATTAAGGATCTTAAGAGCCCAGAGATTTTAAGTTTTCTGTGATTTTCTCCTTTCACTCTTGTGGATATTGCTTGGACAACACAGGACATAAAATGGTTCAAGAGAAGTCTATAAGCTGCTTATAGCAAGAAAAGATGTTTAAATTGTTTTACACATGAAATGTCCCCAATTTTTTGTGGGAGTGTGGATGTCTCTATAAAGCTAATTTGCAGATGCCTTTCCTATTTTAATATTTCTAATAAATGGTTTCATCACAAAGCACATGTGTCCAAGGTATAGTTGATGCATGAAGGAGCATAGAACAGAACACAAAGACAATTAGAGAGAAACAGCAAAGAGCCACAGTGGATAAGAGGAGGCTGAGAAGAGAGGGGAGAGGAGTGTTAAACACAGATCAACCACCCTGGCAAATGGCTCTCTGGTGGTCCACACTTCATGCATCAGAATGAACTACGAACACAGTAACTTCTCCGGGTTAGGAGAACTTGAGACTAGCAGTGTATGGGCTGCAGCAAGTTGATTGAAAAATATTCTATGTATAAAATCTGGACCCTGCACAAGTCTCATCTCTGACACAATTCTATCTCTAATGTTATAGATTCCTGTTCAAAGAATAATCATTTAAGCACAGAGTATGCCGAAAGAATTTATAGGAAATAAGTCATGAAAGATGAAATAATTTCTTGATTTTAAAAACTGACTATATTAATGTCCTCTAAATGACATTTATCACTTATGATATAAAATTGCAGCCAATTTATTATTTAAAATTATACTTGTTGGCTTTTAATCTGAAATTTAAGGTCAGTCACTCTGTCTTTATTTTGTGATATACTAGTCTTGTTTATAGACACCCTTCAGCAGTTCCTAGTTTTCTGTATGCCCACCAGCAGATGATTGGTAACTTTGTACAGAGGACACACTACCAGATGCCAGGACATCTGTCACAGCAGCTGGGACACTGAGCTAATCTATTCTTGTCTTTCTATATGACACACGATCTGCACAATCAATTTTGTACATTCTGAAAATATTCATTTAATATATGCCATGGACAAGACACTGGACAGGGTCTTAAAGGCCATCAGGGCTTGTGGAAAATAATTCTACTGGGAGTTCTTGAGAGTAAGATAATTATCTTCACAATCTTCTCTACGAATTAGACTCCAAGCTTTAGATTCATTATGGGATTTCGGTGTTTCTAACTTCAGTGGAGTTGTATATTTAAAGACGAGAGTAAATGGAAATGGAGGTTAAACATTGCAGCGTTGACTCTAAACATGGAAACGTCCTCTTGAATTCACAAGTCACACTGTTTGTGTATGTCTGTGTGTGTGCAAGGACACAGAATAGTAACACTATCCTGAACTGTTACTAACTCATTTAAAAGTAACAGAGTAAACATCTCGTAACCTGTGTTAATAAATCTCACATAGAGTGATTTTTTTTCTAAAATAGATGCACATTTTCATGCTTATCTCAAAGAATTTTTTGGTACATTAAACTCAACACCATAAACATGGCAGATAAAAGAACATAAAGTTCAAAATGTGCCCCTCACTCTTTTGACCTAACTAGTTTTGAAGTTCTGGCCCTTTTTTCAAAGGTTGAATAGTGAAGAACTGTTAAATAATATTGCAAAAATAAAAATTTTTACAGGAAATAATTGTTTTTTATTTCATGCTTTTTTTAATATTCAATATGTTTTCTAACATTCCTTAACTGTGAAAAAATCATTTTTGTTACACTCAACAGCAGGTGGCGGCTGACTCAGTATAACTGCATGTGTTCTTGAAACTTTGTAAATAATTTCAATATTACTATAACATTCAACAAAAGCCTGCGCCCAAATTACTTTTCCTTCTACTTAAATCTCAAAAATCTCCCACCTGTTTCCCTAATTTCAATGTAATAATTTACTAAAGCTACTAAGCTTGGTGGGGCGTTATTGTCTCTGATTTGGAAATGTTACAGAATGAGACTAGAAGTGTCTATGTTGTGGAAACTGCTGCTCTTTTCTTGATAGATTCCTGCATGGAAGAAGCATGATTCCATGATTCTGGAACAACTTTCAGACTGGAGATTGGAAGATGCCAGGTGAGTTTTATGTCAGTGAGTCAGTGAGAATATGAGTGATTACAATGACTTAAGAAATCCTAATAGGAGGTTGACAAGATGGCTTGATGGGTAGAGAAGGATGCTTCCTGCCAAGCCTGCTTTGCAGCCCTGGATCCCAATGGTGAAAAAGAGAACCCACTTCCACCAGTTGTCCTCTGACCTCTGCACACACACCACACACACACACACACACACACACACACACACACACACACACAAATAAATAAATAAATGTAAGAAATTTTAAAGAAATCTCAAATGGATTGCCTAAATAAATAAATAAATGAACACTAAGCTTGGATTTGAAATACACAACATGTTTTTGTGCTTCATTCAAAGCATAGTAGGACACTAAGACATAGTATATATTAATTATTGTTCATTTGAAATTCAAGTTTAACTGAACATTTTTTTTATTTATTTGACAAATCTGGCACTCTCGCGTCTGCAGAAAGTCGTCTGTTACAAAATCTGTCTTCAAATTGTCTGAAATTCAGTTAATTCACATTAGCTGTTCAGCTTAATAGAATTTTCCCTTTAAAAGACACTTTAAGTCTGGGACATAGATGAGCTGCTCATGCATCATTGTGAATTAATTCAAAGAGATTTAGAGAGACTGATTACTTCTCAATATCTAACTCATTTCTGTGACAGAAAATTCCTGGAAAGAAGCTGTGTGTGCAAAGGCTGCTAGACAGATTAAAACTTAAATGACTTCAGAGAGTCTGCAATGTTGTTGATCCAGGTAGCCTAGTGACACTTTGTTGGGGCTATTTTTTTAATTTACTGAAAATAAAACCTTGTATCAAACAATACATCCCGACCATAGTTTCCTCTCCTCCCAGCTCCCACCCACCTTCCCTTTCTCACAGATCCATTCCTCCTCTGTTTCCTCTTCAGGCCTCCAAGAGACCACAGCCAAACAGGACATAATAAGGCAAAACCCCTCCTATCAAGGCTGGATAAGACAACCTAATAGGAGGAAAAGAGTCCCTATAGCAGGCAAAAGAGAGGCACACTGGCTCCCACTGTTAGGAGTCACCCACAAACACCAAACAAATAGCCATAACACATGCAGAGGACCTGGTGCAGACCCATGCAGGCCCCACTCTTGCTGCTTCAGTCTCTCTGAGCCCATGTGAGCCCTACTTAGTTGTCCTCTGACCTCTGCACACACACCACACACACACACCACACACACACACACACACACACACACACACACACACACACACAAATAAATAAATAAATGTAAGAAATTTACATTTATTTATTTATTTGTGTGTTCTCCTAGTGTCCTCCATCCCCTCTGACTCGTACAATCTTTTCTCTCCATCTTCCATGGGGTTCCCTGAGCTCCAAGAGGAGGGACCCAATAGAGACCTCCAATTGAGACTCTTTCTGCATAATGTCTGACTGTGGGTCTCTGCACCAGCTCCTTTGGGGCTATTTTAATCCCTAAAGAGTTAGTCCTTGTCCATCTCTGTATCAGCCCTAACATCTTGATAAACAGACTAGAAAAAAAAACAACTTTAGTAACATATTAACATAACTAATCCCTATTCCTTGCCAAAGAAGGGCTAAGAAGGCTGCTATCAGATATCATCAGAGGCCTTCTCTGATCTATCCACCAATGTATTTTAAAATTGCCTTGATTCATGATTTTCTTTGTTTTGCTATTATACAACTTCAAGAAAGTGCTTCCACATCAAAACATAGAATTGGTGTAACCTAGCACCCTCTTTTGTATGCTATGGACAGTCAAATTTGGCTCAAACATAAATAATCTATTATTCTCTTTAAATGATGTACTAGTTACTTTTCTGATGCTGTGATAAAACACCACGACCAAGGAAACATACAGAACAAGGAGTTTATTCTAGTTCACGGTTTGAGATAATTAGAATCCATGATTGTGGAATGAAAACATGGCAGATGAAGAAGCAACTGAGAATTCCCCTCTTGAACTACAAATAGGAATCAGAAAAAGTGAACTGGGGATGCCATATGTTTTTTAAAAACCTCTAAGCCCAATCTCAGTGACTTACTTTCTCCAGGAAGGCCAGACCTCCCAAGCCTCCCCAAACAGAGAACTCCAAGTGGGAACCTAGTATTCAAATGCTCAAGATTGTGAAAGACATTTCATTTAAACCTCCACAAAGTGGGATCTGTGTTCTTTGCATCAACACATCTCGTGACTAATGTGGATTGATCTAATTGAGGGAATAAGAGATTTTTGTTTGTTTGGTTTGGTTTTGGTAGGAAGAGGAAGAGCATGGAATTGACTGTGAACTGTTAATTCAATGGAAGGGAATGAGTTGCACTCATTTTAGTGGTTCATTTCTTATATGATTATCATGTGCCTGGAATGCTGTCCTAAAAAGATGAGTTTGAAGAAAGGGAATGAGATGTAAGGCAAAAGATAAAAAGAAGTAGATATGGCAGGGCTGTGGTGGCACATGACTTTAATCCCAGCACTTGAGAGGCAGAGGCAGGCAGATTTCGGTGAATTCCACTTGCAAATCAAAGAGAGAATCAAGAGCATGATGTGATAGAGGCAGAGACAATTCTTTTACTCCATAATTTAACTTGAAGTCCTCATGAACGCAGCTGCTGTTATGCTTTATTTTCACATGTAGATTATAAAAAATGTTATAAATAGTGATGATTGATGTTCATAAATGATAGAAAAATTATTATAACTTAGTAATAGAATAATTTATTTAATTTTGATATTTCTAAGAAAATAATTTTCTTTGGAGAGTAGGTAACTATTATTATTGAGCCAATAAAGATAAAACTACTATGTGTTTCTGGAGAGGAAGGAGAAGCTTCCAAAGGGCAAAATGTTCACAGTGAGTTTGTAGGTTCATGCCTCTATTTGGAATGTTCTCTCCATATGGAAGGGTTGTTATTCCACATAGGGAAGGCAGATTTTCTCTACTCTGGGCATTACAGAGGTGACTGCCTCTGACTAGGAGCCCTGTCCTTCAACATGGATCAGACCTTTTCCCAGGCCCAGTCTAATAGACAAGGAAAACATATATGGAAAGATAGAAAAGAGTCAGAATAAGAGGGGGGAAATAGACTCCATCCCTAAGGAAAATGGAATGAAGAGGTTTGGAAATCCAAAAGGCAGAAAAAAGAAAACTAAGAGTTCTGAGGAAAAGGTGGCAGACAAGTAAGGCATAAACCAAATAGCTCCACCTGCATGACTCCATGGTGAAGGGAAAAGAAGCAGAAGCCATTTTAAAAGCTAAGAAGGAAAAGAGACTTGGGCAATGATTCCCAAGGACAGTCTCACAGCACTTACAAGACTCAAATCCCTCTCAGTTCTTGATGAGACAGTGTTGCTCCATTGTACAGGTTTGTGGCAAAGAAAATTCCTATTGAATCAGTCTATAGGACGTAGGGTACAGACTAGGCAAGATTTTGAAAATCTATTGTTAAAAATAAAATTAAAAATAAGTGGCCATGAATTTGGGAAGCAGTGTGTAGGAGAACACAACACAGGAGAAGATGAGAAGGGGAGAAATTATGCAAATACATTACTCATACATAACATTTTCAATAAATAATTTTTTTAAGTGATGAAAACAGCAACAGAATCTTGAGAACCCAGGAACGTGACAGTAGAGAACAACTAGAAATCAGGGAGCCTCAATTTCGCCTGCCACAGCCCTAGTGTAAAAGAAGGCCCAGGAAGGAATTGGGAAGTGCAGTTGGAAGGAAGCTCAGTTTAGGCAGGAAGGACATAGGGAAAGATAGCCCTGCCTTTAGGGGCTGGGAACAGATCATCAGCTGAGAGTAACATGGAATTTGATAACTGAGTCTGAGGTCAATGGATAGATCAGCAGGATGAGTCAGTTCTCTGCCTCACCGTTTCAGAGCCTGAGAACTATGGTGCCAGTGATGATCTGTAGAACTACTTCCCACCCATAGGCTGATTGATCAACTTAGAAGTTCTTGAAAGTATGAAGGTAGGTTCTCCTCCTACATAGAGTTCCCTGCTTTGGTTACTTAGCCACTCCCAAGCCACCTGGGAGACACCTCACCACTAGGACATTGGCCACCTCAGGGGATACAATCTGAATTGTCCCAGTAGGGAGATAGAACCTCCCCAGCACAAGGACTACAAAGCTATGGTCTGTGGTGCACCAAGAAGGGAAACTACCAAAGTAAAAATAACTCTGGCAGACAGCATATATTTTTCCAACACAGACTCAGTAAGAGCTTGAACTATAGTCAAGACAACAGTCCACAGTTTAAAGGACCCTATAACTGGTAATCTGGTCATATAACTGGTAATCTCCAATTTTGCTAGGACCTAGAAAGAATCCATCTCAACACTTACCTGCCTCCTTTCTTTTTAACCCTTGTGATTCCTCACTTTCATATTTTTCATTTATTATGCTGTTAGGAGAATTTTTATAGTACTTTAAAAATATTTTTTTCCCATCATACATTTATCTAATTTTGTTTATTCGTGTTTTTCATTATTGGACAATCTTTTGTCTTTCCTTGATTTTTTTCTCTTTTACCTCAGTTGTTTCCTCGTCCCTGTCTGCTACACTTTTAGCAGTATTCTGACTTTACCTTGTATTATTTTACCTCAGAGTTTTTTCTTTTAATTTTTACTTTTTCTAACTTTTTACCCTTTCCTGCTCTTCTCCAAAATACTTCTCTCCACTCTTCTTTTTCCCTTAAGTTACCCTCACACCTTCTCTACTCCTTTTACGGTGCTGCTTTCCTTTTCTCTTTCATTTACTACATCCTCATTTATCCTAAATAATATGTCTATACCTTGAATGGTTTGATCTTGATGTTGTTACAGCATTTTACTTTCTTCCCTCTAATTGGAACCAGTGATTGACACCTCTAGAATAACCTGCTCTGCCCTGTGTGGTGGATCCTAACTATAATTGTAGAAAAGGGGAGGCAGAGGCAGGAAAATTAGGAGTTCAAGTTTAAATTTAGCTACATAGTGAGTTTGAAGACAGCCAGGGCCTCTTCATGAGATCATACCTCAAAACAAAACAGAAACAAACAAGGAAAAGAAAAAATAAAAAATGACTGGAATATTCAACAGATGATCTTCAAATAAAACTTCAAGAGATGTGTCAAAACCAACAGGTGTAAAAACTGCAGCATAGAAACACAGGGATGTGACTAAGAAAAAGAAGTAAATGACTCACCCAAAAGGTCATAATTCCTCCGCTTCTCAAAAATACAGTGAAATAGGTAAAATCTAGTGAGTTGTTCACAAGTTTATTTGATGACCTCCAAGGGGATGCAACCAAAGCGATGAATTCAGTCTAGTATTTGGAGAGGGAAGTCAACAACCCTGAAGAAAAAGTCAGCAGAACTGATGAGAAAGTCAGGGAGATAGATGAAAAAGTCAGTAACGTGAAAGAAAGATTCAGCGGGAAAATAGAGATTTCCGAAAAAAAAAATGTTTTAAAAATCATAGAAATGACGAAATCAAAAACAAACAAACCGTTGGAAAATAACATGACCTTTTAATCAAGGAGAAGAAAGAATATTATTGAACCAACAAATCCCTAACACCAAGGAGAGAAGGTAATAAACAACAATTACACCAACTAAATAAGAACAACTAAAAAAAATTACAGGATTTAGTAAACATCACTCAAGAATAACATTATATGTAAATAGCCAGAACTCAATAATAAACACAGATTGGGCACCTAGATGCCTAGACAAAAAAACAAAAACAAACAAAACAACAACAACAACAATAAAAACCATGACTCTGTTCCTTCTCTACTATGGTCTCCAAGAAACACACCCTATGGGTCAAGTCAGCCACTGTCAGAAAGTGAGTGAATGGAGGACAATCTAGACAACCTAACAAGTGAATGGAAGCTGAAAAAAAGCTGAAGTAGCTGTCCTATATATGATAAAGCAGATTAAAACAAATTAGTCAGAAGATATAAAGAAGGTCAAGTGAGAAATAAATAGAACAATTAATCAAGAAGATATTGTAACTGAGGTGCAGACCTTTAATCTTAGGACTAGTTAGGTGGAAGAGGCCTGTCTCTGTAGGTTTAAGGTCAGTCAGCCTGATCAACAGTTCCAAAACCGGCCCACATAGAGACACTGTCTCAACAAAATAAAACAACTGTAGATATGCACCAAAATTTGGACTTCTCAATTTTATAAAACACACTAACGGAGACAATAATTCAGATATATTCTTATATAATAATGGTGGATGATTACAATATCACACAACCATTTTTAGATATGGTACGCAAACCGAAGATCAATAAAGGAATTTCAAAGTTAAACTGTATCATAGGTCAAATGGATTTAAGAGATATATACAGAATACTCAACCCAATATACGTGTATATAGGATATACATTTTCCTTGGAAGCCTTTGGAAACTTCTTTAAATGGACAATAGACCACGTGGCAAATCAGCTCTTAACCAATATAAAAAAATCAAAATAATTTCTTATATAAACTCAGATCACAGAGGAATAAAACTAGAAATCAACAGCATGAGAAACTACAGAGAATACACAAACACATGGAGACTAAAGAACATATTCTTTTGTATGTGTGTATTTGTGTGTGTGTGTGTGTGTGTGTGTGTGTGTGTGTGTGTATGTGTGTGTGTGCGCGCGCACGCACTTATGTATGGCTGTGTGAGTCAGTCCATTCATGTGGAGGCTAGAGGCCAATGCATGTGTGTGAGGAGTTCTTCCTCAACCAGTCTCTACTTTTTTTTTTTTTAATACAAATCTCTCACTAAACTTATAGCTTGCTGATTTGGCCAGATTGATTGACTGGCCAGCACGTTCCCAACATCCTCCTATTTCTGCATCTGCAAATCTTCAATTATAGGAATGTGCTGCCCTATTGGCCGTATTATGTGGATGCTATGGATCTGAACCTTGGTCTTCTGCTTCTAAGACTTTACTGACTGAGCCTCTGAAAAGTTTACTTTTGAATGACAAGTGGGGCAGTGAAGGAGTCAGAGAGGAAATTTAAAAGTTGCTGCCCCATAAGTAAAAAGCACAACCTAAAAGGATCTTTGGGATAGAAAGTAGTTCTAGAAGGAAAGTTTATGGCTGTGAGTGTTTACATGAAAAATCAGAGAGAGTTCTCTATTTGCAGTAGATGGTGATTACCACAGTGACTCACCCCTGGCTAGTGTAGAGAAGAAGAAACTGCAGGATGCTCAGCCCTAAAGGGAATATATTACTGTGATCCTCACTCCTCAAGACTCAGGGATCACAGAGGAAGAGAAGGAGAATATAGCACAAGAGCCTGTGGTGGTGGATGCCTACAAGGAACCATTACCTTCTGCACACAGCAGGGTAGATGCACATATGAACTTTGAGCAGTTGTGAAAGTGTGTACAATCCCTATGCAAAGCCAGTCTCACTGCCAGCAGGGAGAAGGGAATTGGGTACAATCCTATCCAAGCTGTGCGATTATTCACAACTGTTAATTGCTTGGAGAGGGAGAAACAATTTTTCCCATGACTGTAACCTCTGGTTTAACTGACCACTCTCTAGTAGTAGAAGACACATCAATGGTTTTTGCAAGGCTCAAAAAAAATGGACACAAAGTTAGGTGAGTAGGGAAGGGGTGTTAAAGAGCTGAGAGGGGAGTCAAATATGATCAAAACATATTATTCTTCAACTCTCAAAGCACAAATAAAAATCAGAGAGATATCAAACAAATATCCTAATGTCGCACCTACAGCACTTAAAAATGAGAACAGATCATGTGCCCAACAAGAAAGACTAATATTCAGAGTAGAAACTAAAGAGAAGCTTAAAAGCAATATACAGAATTAATAAAATAATGGCGATAATTCTTTGTAAAGATAAAAATTGACAAAGACAAGAAGAGAGAGGATCCAGATTAGCAAAATTATAAATAAAAAGGGAAGGTCATTTCAGTTTCTAAAGTAAGTTAAAGAATCTTTAGAGAATAGTTTTAGAAGTTGTACTGTAAAACCTGGTTTCTAGCTTTAGCAGGAACCTCATATGGGTTCTCCAACCCCAACTCAGAGCCTGGCTGCTAAAACTTTCTGCACTTGCTAGTCAGTTTCATATCTTTAATCAATATGGGATTCAAAGACTTCAGCAGTGAGTGTTTCCACTTCAATTGTTGTCTTAGTCACTGTTTTATTGCTGTGAAGAGACACCAGGACCAAAGCAACTCATAAAAGGAAGCATTTAATTGGGGGCTTGCTTACAGTTTCAGAGTCCATTATCATCATGGCAGGAAGCCTAGCAGCAGGCAGGCACTGGAGAGGGAGCTGAGAGCTACATCCTGATTTGCAAGCAGGACACACACACACACACACACACACACACACACACACACACAGAGAGAGAGAGAGAGAGAGAGAGAGACAGAGACAGAGACAGAGACAGAGAGAGACAGAGAGACAAAGAGACAGAGAGAGACAGAGACAGAGAGACAGAGACAGAGAGACAGAGACAGAGAGACAGAGAGAGACAGACACAGAAACAGAGAAACAGAAAGAGAGTAAGAGACAGATAGAGATAGAGACACAGAAAGACAGAGAGACAGAGAACTTTTGAAACCTCAAAGCTGACCCCCAGATCACATCTCCTCTACATCTCCTAATCTTTTGCAACACTCCACTAACTGGGCACCAAGCATAGGAGCCTATGGGGGACAGCCAATCTCACTGAGGCCACCACACTGGGTTTTCCCCATTGTTGTTTCATTACCTGCAATTGACTTTGTATACACAGAAACTCAAGAAAATGTAAGTGAGACCACCAAGGAGCAGAAGGCTGCACTGGACAGTCATCCCAGAAGAGAGGCTCGCCCTCCTGCGTTTTGTGTGAGTCATAACTGATGCATTTGTCAGAGATAAAGGACAAACTTTCCATTCAATTTTATAAGTGTTACAAAATATTCCTAGCAAAAGTGAAGCGGTAAGTATGGATTTCATGTTAGTTCTCCTTTAACAATAACCAGAACCTGAGGCCTTCTCTAGTGTACATTCACTAAGCAGAAGAGAGATGCTTCATTATAAAATATAACTAATGTGTTATATTTTATCATAATTATGAACCCTTGCTGTAAACCAGAAGAATGATGTACACTTAGTAACTGCTCCAAATCTTTAATGAATAATTTTAAATTAAAATCTATTTAAAGCAAACTTCTAAGACATTAACCAATTTCCAATAACAGATTATTGCATACTAACTGTTGGTTTGTCCATGTTGCTATCTGTTATTCCTAAATAAATAAGCCAAAGCATACAATTTAATTTTCCTAAGATGTATATTTGAAAATAGCACAACTTACCAAAATGATTTCAAACCACAACTACATTCTAATGACTAGCACTTTTTTTTAAAAAAATCACAATCTACATGAGACAGACATCATGATACAATGAACTAATCTTCAATATGTTACAGAACAAAAGGGCAGCGTGGCTCCTTACTGAAGGGCAAAGTTATGCAACGCACAGCTTTACAGCAGCATGCAGTACAGTATGGGGACACAGGAAAGGTGACAGTAAAACCATTTCTTTTCTGACATAGAAAAAGAAGACTTCCCTTTCGAAAATTCGCACAACGAGTCTCACAGAAAGCCCATGGAGTGCTGGAGACAAGGAAAGGTAGCTTGAGAAGTCGCTGAAGGAACTTTAGAATGTAAAGATGCTTATGGCAATTTTAAATTTTTAAGGACTCATTAAGAGGGACTTAGATGCTGTTGAAATGAGTGAAGAGAATCCTGATGCATTTATTTCATGCTTTAGTCAACAGCTTGAAGTTCATGTTGAGCTTTAAAGTTGGTGGGGGAGGTGACATACAGTATTCTGGCTGAAACAGTTCTAGCTAGGGTTGTGAACTGGGCTGCAGAGAAAGGGCCGATGCCTCTGCAGGCATTACTCAGCACCCTTTCAGAATACAGTGCGTCTGCCTGGCTGCAGACAGTGTGAGCCTTCCAGCTGCAGCTGCATTATATTTTCCTGCCAAAAGCAAGGCACAGAAGAGATCAGCAATGGAGCGAAGAGCAAACAATGAAAACCTCCAACAATATCAACCAAATTTCATCCTGCCTCCTGTTTTTTTTTTTTTTCTTCCAACACTCCTAGAATCATAAATACAATCCTTCTATCTGACATCTTGGACCAAAATGGTTTCCCCACTGTGCACGGTAATTTTTCAATTGAATATTAATAACTAAATGGATCTATAATCCATTATTTCCCCTTGGTCACCTACTCATGGCACAGACTGAAGAAAGGAGAATGCCATTATCCTTCTGACCCAACTCTAACATGCATGTCATTGCCAAATCAAAGGAAATCGAGCACAGTGTCACAAAGCAAAGCAAAGAGCTTCCTTTACCTAACACACTCCTCCTCTTAAGGAATCTGAGAATGTCACAGTAAATTTTAATTAAATGAAGACTTTTTATGGAATTTGTCCTCTAGATTAAATCCAGAATTAAGAAAGGAGAGCCGCATCCCCAGTATAAGTGGAAGCATTTTTGTGGGCTAAATTAATATCATATATTGGATTTTATTCACTGAATAATAAAGTGGCGAATATGAACCACATTTGTTTAAAAAAATACGTCAGAAGAACTTTGCACATGCATAACTGAAGCTTCCACTCCAGGATTTATTTGTTTGTTTGTTTGTTTGTTTATTTTTATGAGGCATAAGTTCGGGATCAGACTTCACTCAAAGTTACCTGTGTTGGTAATTAGGTTTCAGGATTCATGTACAGTGAATAAGTACACGTTGAGAGCCACATATAAAATAATGTACTAGTCCAACATCCTTTATACCAGAGGTTCTCAAACTGTGCATCATGGCCCCTTTGGGGGCTCAAACGACCTTTTCATAGATTGGTCTGGTCTAAGTGCTAGGATTCCTGGCCACTCCCCCCAGCTGCATGATCACACATGCACAGTTTGATGGCCAAGCAAGGGGCTTTACATCCTACGTAATCCGTGCACTGTGTGATTGCACAATGTGTGAAGCGTGTTCATGCAATTTGCGCATGTGTTGCATAGCTCTGTAAGCCCACATGTGCATGTGCAGGGAATCCTCAAAAAGCTAGTCACAGACTTCTCCCCTCTCTTCTGCTCTCTCCTCCTCCCCCATTTCTCCCTCCTTTTCTCGTGTCTTTCCAACAGGCCTGCCTTGCTCTCTTCTGTCCCCTCCCTCTTCCTAATAAAGCTCTGATATTGGGTTTTGTCAAGCCTCTTGACTTTTCCTCACAGAGAAAAAGCGCCACATTTAAAATCAACAATAAGACCGTCAGAAAACACAGATATTTACATTATGATTCATAAATTCAAACTGTAAATTACAGTTATGAAGTAATAATGAAAGTAATTTATGATTTGGGGTCACCACAACATGAGGAACTATATTAAAGGACTATAGCATTAGGAAGGTTGAGAACAACTGCTTTGTATCATCAAAAAAAAGTTTTGGGTCTAGGGGAGTGAGTGAGTTCATGACAAGTAAATTTGTTAAAGAGGAATCCAAGATTAAATTAACTTAAACATTAGAAGAAAGCATTTCTGTCTTGGAGACTTAGCTTCTCAGCCATGGATTTTTCTTGGTGAGACCACTCAACTTAGAATATTTACTGTTCAGAATCTAGTTCTAGATCTAAATACCGTTTCTTGACTTCTCTTGGCTTCAGTTCCATCAGTTTTGAAGCCAACAAACCTTGGGGGCCTACTCAGCCCTCTTCCCCTTTAAAACATCGACTCCCATGAGTAACTTACACATAGACAGCTGCGCACAGGCCACATGACTCTCATTCCTGTCCTGTGGCTGCAGGTGTGTAGGAGAAATAGGTCAGAAGGGACCAAACTACAAGCTTAGTCACTGAGAAGAGAAGGATCTCTCTGGACAAGGTTAAATTGGGGTAAGAAGGAGTCAGAATATCACGGAAACATGACATCAAAGTCACCTAGAGTTGAATTTGGGGAAGCTATGCTTGGAGCAAGCAAAGGACCAAGTGTAACAGCAAATGAGAGGCCAGTAGAAAGAAAGCAGTGGTGGGGCCGAGACAAGAGTGGGTTCATCTGGTTAGGTGGCCAGTTGCACTTCTGCCCTGCTGCTTCAGCTGTATTTAGGCCCTCGGCTCTCCAATTGTGTGCCTACTATTAATAAACCTATTACTTACTAAGTTGAGAGTCCTTTTAGTTCTTGATATGATTGTTCTGTGGTGAAAACCTAAACTGAAAAATCCTTTACACATCACACGCTCCTTTATTTAATTATTCATTATTCTATCTTTACTTATTTACTTTTATTAGTGAGACATGGTCTTAATCCATAGCCTATGATGGCCTGTAATTCACTGTGTCCTCCAACCTGACCTTGAATTCAGGATGATCACCTTGCCTCATTCCCCCCCCCCCCCCCCCCCGGGTGCTGGGATTACAGGCATGAGATATCTTACTAGGTTCTTAATTTTTTTTCTCCTTTTGTATTTTTTAATTTATTCTTTGACAATTTCAAAATGTCTATTATGTATGTTGATCATTTTTATCATCCTCTTAGCCCACTCCCAGTGAACCCCTTATTCCCAATAAGTTCCTGCATAGTTTCATGGTCTGTTTTTTTTAAGGCCACTGATTGTCATTAAAGCTGTTTTCATGAACATATGTTGTGTGGGTGGGGGGATGGTATTTACTGGAGCACGGACAACTCGCAAGTGGCTTTCAGTATGGAATGACACTACTTTCCTTCCCCCCAGGAGCAATTAACTGCCTGCCAATGGCCCCTTGGAGAAGGATATGATTGAATATGATGGGCCCAATCGTGTGTAGGTAACCATAGCCACTATGACTTTATGAGTACTGCAGGCAAGACATATCCAGGAAGCAATGTTTTACAGCACTCCTTTTACATCATTCCTTTCCTAGGAGTTGTTGATCAGAGAGGCCCCAGAGACCCATAAAAAAAAAAAAAATGAGCTATTGCCATTGCCCTTGGTTGCTCATCAGAAATAGGACCCTTCTGCTGAAGACATTACGGACTTTGGGTTTAGAACATAGAGAAATCAAGCTGGAATTGACCTGGAAGCTTCCTCCATGCTGGCTAGCGTTTATAGTGCAAGAACGTGCTGTTGCAAAATGCTAGGGGAGAAAAGTCAATGGCTGAAATCATTTGTGACCAACCTATCAGGAAAATGTGCCCACTGCACAACAGTGGCATGACTGACTATTATGGGGGATTGTACTGGAAGCCTGCTCCAGAAGATGGGTTCATGCCTGTCACCATACACCTGATCCTAAGCCTATGGCTGGGGAATTCATTGGCACCGGAGGGGAACTCACAACTACTGTTTTCCTAAATGCCATTTTGTCAAAACTACTTTCTAAGAGTTTATGTTTAAACCTAGGCACACTGCTGCTTTCAACCTGGGTTAGAGCAGCTTCATTTTGTAGTGGACAAGGATGGTTACTGACACTTATAAGTAATTTTTGTTTTTAGAGTAAGTGACTTTGAGTGCTCACCCCTAAATGGGTCATCTCTACCACCGTCCAAAAGGCTCGTGGAACATAGCAGAAGAAGCACTTCTAAGGTTTTACTTGAACTTTTAAAGTTGTAGAGAATAATGAAGAAGTTCAACAAAATGAAATATCACAGATAATGGATTGATTTGGCCTGTGGGTCTAATAGTTTCAATACTTGTTTGAAGTATAATGGCACATACATATGGATGGCATGAGGAAATTCATTTGTATACTAAATTAAAACATTAATAAAATAAAATAAATTGGAAAAAAGCCCATGCTTTAAAACTGGACATTCAATGTGGGGATGTTACTAAATATAGATTGCTTGTTTAGCATGCCCAAAGCTGAGGACCTGATCCCTAGTTTCACAACATTATAAATAAAATTAATTTAAAAAATAAAAACTAGACATTCAATAGGGAAATGTTTCAAAACATTGGTGAGTTTGATATGTAGCTTTCGGAAATTATATTGTTCTAATTTTTCATATTAAGAATATTTTTAAAAGGGCTGAAGAGATGGCTCAGCAGTTAAGAGCACTGGCTGCTCTTTCAGAGGATCTGGGTTCAATTCCCAGATCCCACAAGGCAGCTCACACCTGTCTGTAACTCCAATTTCAGGGCTTCTGATACCCTCACACAGACACACATGCAGGCAAAACACCAATGAACATAAAATAAAAATAAATTATAGAAAAATTTCAATGACAACAACAAAAAACCTTTATTAAAAAAGAATATTAAAAAACTATAGGTAAAGATAATCTTTCAGAAACAAACAAAAAAAACAAATAAACAAAACAAAGCAAAAAAAACAGATTTTAACATAATCTCAAACATTTGGACCAACAACACTGCTGAGACACCAAAGCTCCATGCTACAAATTATGACAAAGTTTGACCAAAAATAAAGCAGCCGTTTTTGCTATACGTTAAGTATAAAAATGAAATAAAGTGAGTCTTGGGAGAGTGACTCATTTTGAGAACTGTATCATCTTTTGGAATGAACTACACACATTGCAGTCATTCAATAATTTGAATGGTTCACAGTATCATTTTAATCAATTTAGACTCCTAAGAGCTTCTCCATCTGACAGACCAGCCTTGGCCTGGTTCACGCTAAGTTGTGTTAACATTTTTAAAGAGAATCTTTATTTTCCATAGAAGGTCAGGTTTTGGTGTCATTATATAATCTTTTGACAGAGTAAGAAATAACATTCTGAATGTCACACTTTAAAATGCAAAGAATCTTAATATTAAATTATGCAATGTTTTAAATTCTTAAAAGTAGGTCCACGTGTAGAAAATAAATCGTGCACGATAAAATTATCAGAAATTTGTGTTCAGCAGGAATATTGTTGGAAAATTTAAGATATAATGATTTTATTAGTCACTAGACAAACAGTAGAACTAAAACAAAAAGAAATATCATTAAATATCAGTCAATGAGTCAACCAATTTGCCAATGAAGTATTTAAACCCAATCCATAGCCACATATACGCTAGAACACAAAGGGTAATGAGATTTGTAGTTTGACTAGGCTGTAGGAGCTCTATGTAACTTGCCATGCTCCTTTTCTTTCCCCATTAACTGTTAGGAAGCACAAAGGGAAGTCAGGGCCAGCAAAAAACAATACTTCAGCATTTGAATCCCACCGCTTCCTCTAGCTTGTCCTCTAGCTTGCTTGAGTTCATATTACTCAGTTTGACACTGTATTTGATTTTGTAAGTTGGATCAAATCATTGAGTAAACAAAAAAGAAATAAGCAAGTGAAACTCTACCTGGCTACAACTTCTGTTCCTCTCCAGTACTCTGTGTTTCCACAGAGATAAAAACTGAATGGCATTCACACCACGCGGAGCATTTGCACAAATTGGAATGCAGCTATCATGCCCCCCTTCGGTTTTCTCCTTTCCAAAAATGAGATTTGTTTTTGAGTATTTTTTTTTTTTTTTTTTTACTGATTCATCATAAACACTAAGTAATCCTTGCCTTACTGGTTTACTTGACAGAAACACTACTTTAGGGTAATAGAAAGAAGACAAGTAATGAGACAACGTTGACTTTGTATATGAAGTACACATTTGAGTAGAAATTGCTGTCGCTTTCAGTGGTATAACAATGTCTTTTAACTTTTTTAATCTGTGCCTGGCTTTTTTGCTGTTTGTTTTTATCTGATTGAAAAGGAGTCTTGCTATGTAACAGGCTGCCCTGGACCTCACTATGTTGTCCAGTCTGGCACTGAACTGTGATTCTTTTGGTCTTCTTACGTCAAACTCTTAGGTGCTCAGAGTCCAGGTTTGTGCCACCACAGCAGGCTTGTGTTTGTCTTTGTACACATCAATTTGATATTTAAACAGGGCAAATGAAACAACAAAACTGATCTTTTAGTATGAAGAAAGTTTATCATTCTCCTATTCCTACTATTAATCAGAAATTATGTTTTATTGATTATTTATTAAACATAAATAATTTCTTCAAATTTGTGGCTAATGTTTCAGCTACATCATTATTTGTATAGAATTGGTTCTTGATTCAAATTTTATCAGTCATTCACATTTTTCCTGTCTTGATGGACCAGTATATAAAGTTCCAAGGCTGGCCTGTTTCAAACTCCTGCTTTTCCTAGGGACTATTCATGTAATTTTCTATATGCCACTTAAACGTTTATTTTCCTTTCAGCCTTCTGACCAGTGACTAAACGCAATAGTCTGGGTTGATTTCAGGGGCTGTAGTTAGTACATCTCTCCTGGATCTCATGGAGTTGTTACTAACCACCCGGAACCACAAGGACATGCCTGAGACATCCATAAAACACAGACCAATAGTTACAGAAAATCAGCCTCAGGTTTATCACAAAGCCTCTAAGACTCAATATTTTCCATTCCAGCTCTGGATTCATCATAAATGAATGCTTTACTGGCAACTATAATCCCCAAAGAATCATTCATATGGTGGTATTCAAGTCTAAGTGGTGTTTTTTCCCTCACAAAAGCCTGTTGACAGTCAGTGTGTATTGTTAGCATCAATCAACACTGAAAATTCTCTTTTTTTTTTCATGGAGCATTTCCCCATGTTTCTGATATAAAAGTTGTGAATTGATGAGAGACTATGCCTTTCAAAAAGCATAGGCTGATATATGATAAATAATTGATGAATAGATAAATAGATGACATATTGATAGAAAACAGTCTCCCTGAAGTACAGATAAGCAATATTCATTATTTCTTTCTTAGTCAATGTGGCTACTTACTTTGTCTCACAAGGAAATTAAATTGATCTGACACCACTTCCACTGACAAGGTTATACCAACTTTTATTCTATGTTGTTCTGGATGACACTCAATTTGAACATATAGGGTTTTTGTTGATTTGGTTTTTCTTTCAAAGAAATGTTAAGATCTTGAATGAAGATGAAAGTCTTAAGACTACTTAATCACATTTGTCAAGGATAGCATTCTGAAAAGGGTTAGCTACTAGAATAAAGAAAGCATATTATTAACCATTTAGATATAATTCTAAACATATATTCCTTTTAATGTCTTCTTTAGTAGTTGCCAAATGAATGAAAATTACACTTTGATTCTATTTTAAAATTTGTCAGCTTCTTGCATAGAAAGAATGCCTATGTTTAGAAATCTGTTTTTGTGCCATCCATTAATTCCTATTAACTTGTTCCCTCCAAATACTAGCATTTGTAAGCCTCTTCAGTTATCCCCCGAGAGCTAGGTTAAACAGGAATCTGTTTAAAACTTCTCATATGTGAGGTTATCTAGACCCCAACTAAAAATACAGGGTATAAAAATCTATTTAAAATAGTTAAGAGCCATTACATTAAGTTCTTGATTTTAAGTGGTCTTCTAGAGCACTCGCAAATTAGAAAATCTGAGTAGCTAATGAAGTGCTCTGTAGACAAATTTGTGGGCAGTCTGCACTGTTTTCCTCTCAACTGTTTTTATTACAATTCATAACATAAATTGTATTATATTTATGTATATATATATGTTAATGAGGCATATGGTAGGGTAAGCATGAAGGTAGCGTAAAGCATAAAGGAAACAACATCCTCTGAGTTCATGTAAGTGTAGGACTTCTAAAATTGCGTGAAAGACTTATTTTCCTCATTTA
Organism: Peromyscus eremicus; assembly: GCF_949786415.1. Lineage (NCBI taxonomy): Eukaryota > Metazoa > Chordata > Mammalia > Rodentia > Cricetidae > Peromyscus > Peromyscus eremicus. Next base: position 44,766,953 of record NC_081419.1, read on the forward strand.
TGATTATAAGTCTATAAGTTTATTTATATGTTTTGCTACTGAAACCATTTACCATCAAAGACCTTTTCCATTACAAATTTTGTGCTGACATTTTAACAGTATTATAGTTTCTTACTCATAAAATAACAAACAGAAGTAATATGCCAAAAATTGGAATGACCGTGTGCTTAAATGTCACTTGGGCTGGATAATCATTAATTTTATATACCTATTCAGTTAAGAAAATATTGTTGAGATTTAAACCAATAATATAAAAACATTTGCATTATCAAAAGTAGAACATATGGTAAAATGATTTTACTGAATCAATATATATATATATATAGTTATTCAATTTATAAAGAATAAATTTACTTAAGATTGAAGAGTACATTATACTTCATCATATATTTGGTAATTTAAAGATGACTTATGTAATCTTAAATATTTTATCATTCATAGTGAAAGATACTTCTTAGTATCCAGAAGCCATTGACTTGCAGACACATTTTGTTTATTAAGTACGTATAAAATTATATAGGTAATACACTAATTTAAATCTGTTATTCATATATAACATAGATACAAAGAAAGTAATATTCAATATATCACAGATAACATAGAAAATAATATTCAACAAATCAAGTTTCAGTGATGTTTTATTTTAGGACTACCTACTTTGTAGACCATATAAGACATGGTTTAATAGTATTAAAGAATGAATAATTCTTCAACTGTTAAGCAGGTTGGAATATATGAATCTCTCTCTCTCTCTCTCTCTCTCTCTCTCTCTCTCTCTCTCTCTCTCTCTCTCTGTGTGTGTGTGTGTGTGTGTGTGTATGTGTGTGTCTGTGTGTATGAAAGACACAACTTCTGCCTTGAAGGTATAGTCTATTAGGAGAGACACACTGGACATCGGTTGTGAAAGTTGGTTTTAATGTCATCTTGCCGTAACTTTGAGTCGCCTGACTAGGGAGCCTCAACTGAAGAATTGTCCTGTCTGCCTTACTTGATGTGGGAAGACCCACTCCAAGCGTGTGTGGCAGATCTGGTAGCAGTCCAGAAAAAGGAGGGTTTGTTGGATGGAAGCTTATTCATGGTTTGCTAACTTGGCCTTCCCTCTTGCTGTTGAGTTTATTGATCCTCTTGTTTCAGCAGCTGATTCCCTTACTGAGATCAGAACTAGTAGTATCCTTTTGTGGAATAATGTTTTTGTACACTGCGAGAATGTGTCACTCTGATCGGTTTAATAAAAAGTTGAATGGCCAATAGCTAGGCAAGATTTCTAGATACAGAGGATGCGGGAAGAAGAAAGGCTGAGTCACCAGCCAGACACAGAGGAAGCAGGAAAGCAGGATGGACAGTACATAGAGGAGGCAAATGAGCCTCTAGCAGCATGTAGATGACTAGAAATGGGTTAATTTAACTTATAAGAGCTAGTGAAACATGCCTAAACTATAGGCTAAGCTTTCATAATTAATAATGTCTCCTTGTCATTATTGGGGAGCCGACTGTCCTGATGAAAAATCTGCCTACAGCTTCCATCATAGCTAAGTTCTAGGCATTTGCCAGGTACCACCCATGTTTGGGGGCACTGATTAAGACTGCTGAGGCACCCAACCTTGTGGATGTGAGCTATCCACTGTAGAACTACTCTGACTGCTGAGGCAGCCTGAAAAACCAAGCAGCTATTGAGTTCTTAGGCTCTTGGGTATGAGATAGCTGTTGTTACTATTTTAACGTAAACCGACCAAGAGGGCATGATTAATTCTTTCAGGACTTTAGGGGGGCGGGAATGTTGCCAAGAACATTCCTCAGTAGTTTGGAGCTTAAATGAAAGAAAATACAGTAGGAAGCAAAGGAAAAGGCTGTGGATACATGAGGCATGTAAAATTAATATGATGTGTTGGTATTTAGGAGAAAATTGCAGACCAGAATGATGACCGTGTTTAAAAGTGTCTGATCAGTGCCAAGCATTACCTTATGTACTTGGCAAGCATAACTTTAGTCTTTAGGACATGATTTGCAAATGCAGATAGTAATCACTATTTTATAGATGAAGAAGCAAAAATCAGAAAACAAAATAACATTATCAGTGTGATCCTATGTAGAGCCAGGGCTGAACTATAAATGCTGATTTGCCATAGTTCTAGGCTCTAGAGTCGTTCCTCTGAATCATATTAGCTGGAAATTTGTCTCTGCTCATGGCATAGTGCCTGGTAGCGTGTTTATAAGTATCTTCTGAAGGAAAGAATGAGTGAGTCAATTGAAATTGAAATTAACTTTTGTTAGTTAATTTTATTGGTGGTATTTATGGAGAGCAGAAGAAAGAATTTCAGAGACAACGAGATTTGTCAAAACTCTGAAGAAAATGATGACTCTATATATTGATAAAAATGGAAGTTCTCTTTTTTTCTTTCTTTGCTTTTTTATGCTTTTGGGTTTTGTTTGTTTGTTTTTTGACAGAGTCTAATTTCAGCAGAGTCCGCAAATACCTCTGTCTGGCATTAAAGTAGGCCAAAATCTTGACTTAGGCAGACATTAAGAATATTTACATTCTTGGGCTGGAGAGATAGCTCAGAGGTAAGAGCATTGGCTTTTCTTCCAAAGGTCCTGAGTTCAATTCCCAGCAACCACATGGTGGCTCACTACCATCTGTAATGAGATCTGGTGCCCTCTTCTGGCCTGAAGGGATGCATGCAGGCAGAACACTGCATACATAATAAATAAATAAATCTTTTTTTTTTCTTTTCTTTTTCTTTTTCTTTTGCAATACAATTCAGTTCTACATATCAGCCATGGATTCCCTTGTTCTCCCCCCTCCCGCCCTCCTCACCTTCCCCCCAGCCCACGCCCCATTCCCACCTCCTCCAGGGCAAAGCCTTCCCTGCGGACTGAGATCAACCTGGTAGACTCAGTCCAGGTAGGTCCAGTCCACTCCTCCCAGGCCGAGCCAAGCGATCCTGCATAGGCCCCAGGTTTCAAACAGCCGACTCATGCAATGAGCACAGGACCCGGTCAATCCCCATCAAAATACCAACATAATTCTTCACAGATCTGGAAAGAGTAATACTCAACTTCATATGGGAAAACAAAAAACCCAGGATAGCCAAAAGAATCCTGTACAATAACACAATCTCTGGAGGCATCACGATCCCTGACTTCAAGCTCTACTATAGAGCTACAGTAACAAAAACAGCTTGGTACTGGCATAAAAACCGACATGTGGACCAATGAAATCGAATTGAAGACCCTGACATGAATCCGCACACCTATGAACATATAATTTTTTACAAAGAAGCCAAAAGTGCACAATGGAAATAAATCTTAAAAAAAAAGAATATTTACATTCTTAAAATTCAATAGCCAATCTTTGTAGAAAAAAAAAGTAGTGATCTCCATTTTGTAGGTGAGAAAATCAAGGAAGAGAGAATTTAAAAAAGAGATAATGAATACTGTGTAATGCTACAGCATAATCTAGTATGGAAAGAGTGGAAAGCAGTGCACTGAGGTATCACAACATTCACCCTTAACGACTGTATTGATGCGTTGTGCTGAGATGTAATACAGCTGGGATGGCATAAAAGGCAAGTTCACAAGAAGAGCTAGAGACCCTGAGAATTCTTTTCTGAAGAAGCTTGACTTGTCTTCCCTATATCTTGCATTTCCCCCTTCAAAATACTCCCAAGTAAAAGCAGATTAAAGTGCATTATTCTGTGACTTTTCTATTCTTGGCCAATAGTTCTTACAGAGGTTTTTTTCTTTTTCTTTTCTTTCTTTTTTTTTTTTCATCTTTGGAACAAATTGACTACTTATTCTTGCTAGGATGCCCCTGTGGATAAGAAAACAAAGGGTTCCTTGTGTGAGCGGAAAAAATTAACATCACCATTCCGAGAAAAGTATTTCCCATGGAATAAAATCATCTGCAAAGACTTTATCTGTAGGAGAGTACTTTTCAGAGAAAATGAGGTAATTTCTCAGCTTATTTGTGATGTTTTGAACGATCTCAAGTTAAGTCCCAAGAGGAATAGTTTTTACCTTATGTTCAACCTTCATGGAAATGATCTTAGCAATGGTATTTACAGTATTCAAAATGTAGAACTCAAAAATTTATCAATTAACTTGGTATGGTTAAACAAAATGAGATATACCTAGACAAGAGAATGAGTGGGAAATTAAAATAAGCAAAATAATTGTATGTGACACAAACTGGATGAATCTCAAAAATATTTTAGGTAAAAGAATGAGATGACAAAATATGACAGTGTATGGTCCTGCTTTTGTGAAATGTCTAGAGAAAACAAATGTGTAGAGGCAGAAGGTAAAATCTGGGTTGCCTTGGGTTGGGTGGGAGTAGAGGAGACTACTAATGGCACTGAGTTTATTTGAAACTTGATGGAAATGTTATATAGTAATTGTAATGATGGTTGCACAACTCTAAATATATTAAAGAGCACCCAACTACTCAAAAAGATAATACAGTGATTCTCACATACTCGGTAATCATTAATTAATTTCCTTTTTATGAATTTAATTTTTTTATCACTGGTGTGTGTGTGTGTGTGTGTGTGTGTGTGTGTGTGTGTGTTTTGTATATATGAGAGTGAAGGTGCACTCTCTTCATGGTGTGTGTTTGGAAAGGCAGAGGACAGCTTTCAGAGATGGGATCGCAGATCCTTCCACTATAGGCTCCAGCCACTATATTCACAGTGTCAGGCTTGCATGGCAGCCATTCGTTTTAGCTGCTCAGCCATCTTGCTGGTCTTATTGTTTTCGAGTCAGAATGTCTTGATCCATTTTTTACTTGGTTAAATTAGTTAGCAACAAATGAGGAAATGAATGACTGAGAAAGTTATTTCTTGATATGCCTAACTTCCTGTTTCACTTGGAGGCCCAATAACTGTGAATATTATTATAGTGGCTTAAAAGGTGATAATGATTCAACATCTTTATTAATTTGTTAAAATGACTAACTAGTTTAAATGTTAGACATAGATATAAGAATACTAGGTTAAGTATAATTTTAAGAGAGGTCTATATAGTAATACATTTTAGATACAAGCCAGCCAACTGTTTTATTGGCTAGGAATCCTCAACTTCACATAACACGAGCTAAGAAAGTGTGGAAGGTGAGGAGTCAGACTCACTGATTGGGAGGTTCAACAATTTTTCCAAGGGTTTACTCTCTGCGTTCCACTACCATCAGCAATGGCTGACCAAGACGGCTTTATAAAAAGGGTATGACATCCAGAGAGGCTGCAGGAGTGAGAAGGAAGACCTTTGTGTCCCCTTGTGGCTTTTGCTCAGGTGACAAGTGTTCTTCCGGAAGCCAGGCTGCAGACTGCCCTCATATTTCATTAATGAGGTCAGCAGCCCAATACTGATTCAATCCCTGCAAGAGAAATGAACTCACAAACTGGCCTTCCCCTCAAATGTTGGTGAAATAAATTTCCCCAGTATTACAGTACTACTTTGAAGCAGGCAGGTACTGTCTATTCTATTACTGAATGTAGGAAAGGAAGGCAAGGTCACTTAAATGACCTTGATCACACCATTAATCAAGGTCATTGAAATGAGCTTGAACACAACATTATTCTAAAGGCCATAAAATTCAGGATTATTCTCTGTGACTTACAGTTACATATTATAATTTACATCTAATAAAATACGTATCATTGATGAAGGAGATGAGGGACTACACTTGAAGATAAAACGGAAATTAAAGTGGTTTTTAAAATTATATTGTTGTCAGATCTAAATGAGATGTCTCCATCAAATCTCTCCCTTCAGAGTTCAGAGAACCACTTGGAAGAGGTGGAAAAAGTGTAAGAGCCGGAGAGGATGGAGGACACCAGGAGAACAAGGCCCTCTAAAGGAACTGAGCAAAGCTCATACAAACTCAGAAAGACTGAAGCAGCATGCACAGGCCTGCACAGGTCTGCACCAGGTCCTCCGTGGGTATACCATAGCTTTCAGCTTAGTATTCCAATGGGACTTCTGAGTGTGTGAACATGTAGGTCTCTGCTTCTTAAATCTTCTCTTAGGACCTTTTCCTTCTGTTGGTTTGTCTTGTCCAAACTTAATGTGATGATTTTTGTTTTATCTTCTTGTGTCTTATTTTCTTACACTTTGTTATCTCTTAGAGGCCTGTTCCTTTCTAATGAGAGACAGAACAGGAGTAGATCTGAATGGGAAGGGAGGTGGGGAGAAATTGAGAGGAATAGAGGGAGGGAAAACTGTAATCAGAGCATGCTGTATGAGAAAAGAATCTATTTTTAATAAAAGGTAAATATTACATGTTACCCTGGTTTGATATACAGTGTGGTTCTTAGACCTCAAGAAAGATACTAATGACTCTCTTCCCTTAGGTGAGGGCAAACCTTCAACACATATTTGAAGAATAAATGACATTTTTAAAAATGCTTTACTATCCCTCTTCCAAATCTAATATTATCCAAATTGTCATTAAAGACAAATTCTAATGGATATTTTAAATCCCTTGAAAACTTTATGTTAAAGAGTCCAGTGTTGGTTGCTGCTAAAAAAAAAAAAATGAGGAATCAATTAGGCACTATCTGCAGGTCATTACTGATGACATAGAAATCATTTTGTCTCTATTTTTAAACATAGGAAAATGGTGGGTTAGTTTCATGAAGAAGCATAAGACATGTATTTTGAACTCTGGTGGCAGAGTGGAAAAGGTGGTAAGCTAAGCCCTGTGTGTCATCTCCATCCACAGGGAAAACCAAATATGAGAGAGAAAAGTGAAGACCAGTCCTGACACCCGGGTCCACATGTTGGAGACCTTCCCTTCCTTTAGTATTTGACTTTATCTTCTTGTCTGCGCTAAAAGGACATTGTTGGACTTCTGCCTCCTTCTCAACAGAAGTTGTGTTTGACAACAAACTATCTTTTGTCTATTAATAGAAACCAGATACTTGACTTTGTTTTGAAATTTTATATTTGTTTTTATTTATTGTGTTTGTGTGTTGGGTGGACATTTGCCATAGTGCATATGTCAAGGTGAGAGCAGAACATGAAGACATCAGTTCTCTCCTTCCACCATGTAGGTTCCTGGGGTTATGCTCAGGTCATCAGGCTGTGGATGCTTGGCCTGACTTCCTAAGCCATCTTGCTAACCCCTATATGTAACACGAATCTAAAATGGTCTTATTAAATAAAAAACAAACCTGGGCGATCCCTGTGTCTTTCTTGGGGTCCTGAACAGAGAAATGGAATGAGATCTACATGAACAGCCTGGACATGAGTGGGGGTAGTGAAGGGTGAGGGTCGAGGGAAAGAGAGCTTGGGGAAGCGGGAGATCCCAGCTGGATCAACAACAGAGAGGGAGAACAAGGAATAGGAGACCATGGTAAATGAAGACCACATGAGAATAGGAAGAAGCAAAGTGCTAGAGAGGCCCACAGAAATCCACAAAGATACCCCCACAACAGACTGCTGGCAATGGTCGAGAGACAGTCCGAACTGACCTACTCTGGTGATGGGATGGCCAAACACCCTAATTGTCATGCTAGAAACCTCATCCAACAACTGAGGGATCTGGATGCAGAGATCCATGACTAGGCCCCAGGTGGAACTCTGGGAGTCCAATTAGCGAGAATGAGGAGGGTTTATATGAGCTAGAATTGTTGAAACCAAGGTTGGATAAAGCACAGAGACAAATAGCCAAACGAACGGAAACACATGAAATATGAACCAATGGCTGAGGGGTCACCAACTGGATCAGGCCCTCTGAGTGGGTGAGACAGTTGATTGGCCTGATCTGTTTGGGAGGCATCCAGGCAGTGGCACCGGGTCCTGTGCTCATTGCATGAGTCCACTGTTTGAAACCTGGGGCCTATGCAGGGTCCCTTGGCTCGGCCTGGGAGGAGGGGAATGGATCTACCTGGACTGAGTCCACCAGGTTGATCTCAGTCTGTGGGGAAGGCTTTGCCCTGGAGGAGATTGGAATGGGGGGCGGGCTGGGGGGAAGGTGAGGGGGGCGGGAGGGGGAAGAACAAGGGAATCTGTGGCTGATCTGTAGAACTGAATTGTACTGCAAAATAAAAACTAAAAAAACAAAACAAAACAAAACAAAAAAACAAACAAACCAGGAGCCAAATATTGGGGTGAATTCTGAAAAATCCGAGAAGCAGAAAAAGCCACAGCTGACCTCAGCTCACCAACTCCTCAGCTGATCCTGTTTCCTCATGGAAGCCTCTGAGTCCTCCTGCAAATGGATCTCAGCTGAACTGCTGCTAAAAGCCTGAAAGCTTAAAAAGCCTAAAAACCTCTAATTTCTGGTCCTCATGTCTTATATACCTTTCTGCTTCCAGCCACCACTTCCTGGGATTCAAGGCTTGTGTCTTTCCCAAGCAAGACATGAGATCTCACGTCCTGGGATTAAGGGTGTGTGCCACCATGACTGGCTCTGTTTCCAGTGTGGCCTTGAAATCACAAAGATCGGGATGGATCTCTGCCTCAGGAATGCTATGATTAAAGGCGTGTCCTACCACTGCCTAACCTCTATGTTTAATATAATGGCTGCTCTGTTCTCTGATCCCCAGATAAGTTTATTGGGATGCACAATATATCAACCACACCTATACATACTTCTAACTTGTAAGGTTGCTGTCTGTACACTTCCTGATAATTCAATAACAACTGTCTTTTTTGTAAATGAGAGAAATTTATTTATTTCTTTTTTAACTTTCTTTTTATTTATTTTTAATATGTTATTTAAGTTTCTCTCAAAAGTTATGATCCAACCAGAAAGAAACAAAATTTCCATGACTATAGGAATAATTTTATAAATTTAAAACTATTAAGAAATGTTTTAAGATGATATTATTCTTTCTGGTGGCATGAAAAATATTTAATATATGGTACATGACATATAACTGAAAACATCATGAAATCTCATTATATAAAAAAGAACAATGTAGAGTAAAATATTAAATATTAAAGCAGTATCAATGATTAATACAGAGAATGAAGAAATTATGAGGCTGTGAATATTATTTTCTTCTTTATGCTTTTATATTCTATTTTTATAATACCATTAGTAAATTTATAACTATAAAATCAATTAGATGATTAAAAAATTGGACCCAAGTAAATACGAACATATACCTGAAAGGTATGAAAGAAGTAATTAAAAATTTCAGACAGTGAATCAGGTCATAAAAGCTGCAGATTATCATTTGATTATCTAATAGGTAGTATATCTGAGTGATATCATAGGAGTTTGGAATCTGTATAAAATAATATAAAACTATTAAATTGTATGTTTCTTAGGTATATTTTATATAACAGCATCTGAAAATATCCTTAAAGTGTAGAATTAATAAATATGTAAGAATACTCTAAAACATTCTTATTTTGGTCTCATGCCATTTAACTTACTTCCACTGGGTAATTAGTATGCAAAAGTTGAACCAGGCAGTGATGATGGTACCTTCTCACATGAGGCAAGACACTACCTCACACTGAAGGAAGGTACAGAAAGAGAGAAACAGGCACCACGAGCTTCTGTGGGTACTGTGATAAAAGTCTATGCCCGGGGCGGGCACATCTCTAAAGGGAAGTGAGTCATCTTTGGGGGAAGGAGAGGTCGTGGTTTCTCAAGCAGAGAAAGAAGCGGTTTCAAAGACTTCGAAGCAGCTTCAATTACTCACAGACACACATTTAACTTTACAGGATTAGCGATAGTGTACACAGACTGTGGGGTAAGAGATAATCCTCATGGAAGCTAATCATCTTGAACTGGATTTTTAAACCTGGACTGCTGTTTTAAATAATGGAGAATTTTTTGTTTGTTTGTTTGTATTGAGATAGCATATCACTATGTAGCTCAGGATGTTTTAAAATTCACAATCATCCTCTTGCCTCAGTCTCCAGACTGCTAGGATCACAAGTGTGCATCCTCACACCAGGCTCAGCAGTGGAGGTTGGATGTATAATGTGCATGCTAGGGCTGGTGGGAATGCAGAGGTCATATTGTAACTGAGGGACCGGGGGTGGGTGGGGTGGGAAGGTGGATGGTGTGTGTGTTAGTGTCCAAACAACAGAAAATGCTTACATTCATTCTAATAAGGAAAGATGAGGTTTAAATGAGCGTATTACAACCACACAACACTTTTTATTCTCTTTTATTAAAACTAAATAAAGTAATTGATAATATGTAAGTCCCTCTTACTGTAGCAGGAAACCTTAAAACTTATATAATGTGACAAATATTTTTATCTGTCAAGTATAAATTAAGGAAACTCATTACCTTCATCTTAATCTCCATTACTGCATGTAGACAGTACCATACACACAATTAATTGTACCACAAAATCAGAGAAGTCATCCAACTCAGCTTTACAAATTTTTGATCTCCAAATTTGTTTATTTAGTGTATACTATTATTGTTACTTGTGGTACCGAGGTTAGAACCAGGACCTCACGACATGTGCTAAGACATGGCTCAATCTCCTGCATGTATATTCTTTGTATGATTGAGGAAATGATCAAGCTTTAATTTCTGTAAATTAAATGTATTTCTGTTAAGAATTAGAGAAATTCTAAATCATTGAATATCAAAACTGTGTGAACAAAAATCATAAATAAACGCTGACCAAGTAACTTTTAAATAGAAAATAACCATGTTTCTAAAGAAAAGGAATTAGATGACAGGCGGTTTATAATTTTGCAAATACCCGACCTAATATCTAGATTCTTTCACATTTAATGTGTTTTAATTTATATGTAGGTAAAGAATATGAAGAAAATTTGGTCTTACAGAGGGGTGCTTGGAAGCCTTTAAAAATTTGAGATGCTTTTCAGCTCATGGTAGAAGATAAAAGCTTTCTAGTGTTCTAAGTATTTCTTGCATGGTCATTTTTGTCACAACTACTTTTTTCCCCTGGAAATGACTGGATCAAAAATTACTTAAAATGTAAGCTTACAATGTAAAATCCAGCTATCTGCTGTTGTTTCCAAGTTATAGTGGTGTTCAATGGAAACATGACCAGCTCAGCAGGTGACCCACACAACCATGCAGACCACATTACAACACACAAGGCGCAAAAGTGGGGAACCCTGGGGATCTAGATGAAAGAATTGGGCAGCGTCATCAAACAGCCTCCTTTAAGGAAGTGTGGATTTTCATTTTATTTGTTTATTATTTTTCCTAGGAGTGAACGGCTGTGAAAAATTTAACAGTTATTCATCCGATTTTATGCTACGGCCTTACTAAGGATTGGCATGAATATTTAAGTTGTTTTTGTGAGTATGTACATCAACAGTGACATGAACAAATAGTACACTTATTCTGTTATGAAGACACTCCTGATGTGATGAACCCCTAAAAGTCTTTAAGGAAATGCACAAACGTCATGGGTAAGATGAAATATAATTGCAAAATTCATTTTTAAGAATTTTCCATTCTTGCAGGGAGGGGAGGGGAATTTGAGAACCTCAAAGATTGAAAAGTTAGTTGAGAAACATGACTGAAAATATTTTTTACAAATCCTATGGAATGGAGACAGACTTAGAAGTGAAAAGTATGTGAAATAGAGGGTAGACTAAACCATAGTAACAAATGAGAAATTTGAGTAGGGGAGAATGAGCTAAGGTTTCTCTCCTGAGGAAAGCTGCTGGGATTAGGTATTTGTTATTCCATAGTGTCATGGAGAAGGTCACTCACCTCGTTTCATTTTCTTTGCTTAACGATTTCTACCCAGCTTGCTCTTATCTATCTCCAAACTTCCATTTAGAAATTCTTCAAATGGCACTCTTGCCTTCCTTCACACAGGTTGCACTATTTGTCTCTAGTGCCCTAAATATTGGTGTTCAATCTTCCAGACACCTTACATTATCTGAAACCTGACCTGCTCAGGTTGGCTGGCTCTGAGATTATGGTATTCTAGACTTGAAACCAGCCTGTTGGCTCTTTGGTTTTGTACCAACACACTGCCTTACATAGCTCAAAATACTACTGGCCTTTTTTAATGGCGTATCACATTCCAGGGGAAGATCAAAACTGCTGCCTAGTAATATTTGTCAAATCTCTCAAAGTCACACTTTCCAGGATTTTCAAATCCACTGGATTCTCGGCAGAAACGGATATCTGGAAGAATTGCTTTATATTTTTATCCTCTTTGAGTATGCAATTGGAAATCTTGACCTCTGGGTTCTTGATTTTATTTGACTTTCTACAGTATTTAAATCTTTAAAAGAGTTCTTAAAACAATCTAGATATGGCTATTAGCACATGACATTATTAACCTGTCTCTGTGTACAGGGTTCCCTTCCCTGCTCCTGTTAGGCAAGTTCACATCTTCCAGGACAGGACTCTTCCTCTTGGCTGTCCTTGCTCCACCAACACCTCTGGCTCAGCCTTGCCCACCGATCCTTCACTCATGTCTCATTCTACCATTCACATAGACTAATTTGGCCAATTTAATCAGTTGGGTTTGACAGAGTTTAAAATTTTATGTAAATACTGGGTCAGTGTTTGGTCATACTTTTTTTTTTTATTGCTTAGTATCTTTAGTTTTTCAGTGTAAGGTAATTTTTTTTCCTCCTAAAGCCCATGGCCAATAATAGACATTCCATAAATACAAGTAAATTTCCTAAAAATTTTCTGAAGTCTGACTGGAGACATTAGATTACAAAACAATAAAATTTCGGACTTCTTTCAAATTGAATCTTGGATAGATTCTCTTCCCCAAATTTCTATTATTACAAAAATTTTCAAGATACTAAATTATTATTATTGAATATATATGGCTTAACTAAATTAATATTCTAGTTGATAAAATATTTAAACATTTGGTTATTTTCTCATTTACCCTACTATTTTGATTATGTAATGCTTATCCTTACAAATTGATTTACCAAATTCCATTTGTAATGTGTTCTAACTTCTATTATTATTATCATTATCATTATTATCATTATTATTATTATTATTATTTTAATGCTAGGGATCAAGCCTGGGGTCTGACACATACTAGGCAAGTGTTCTACCACTGAACTATATCTCTAGCTCCTATTCTGACTTTTAGAAGAACATATTTTTATTTCAAAAATACATTTGCTCTTAGAAGCTAAAGAATTTTAAAACAAATCAATAAAATGGGAGAAAAATACAAAAACAACTAAACTCTTTTTTTGTTGCTCTGTTTTGTGCTGTTTTTTTTTTTTTTTTTTTTTTTTTTTTTTTTTTTGAGACAGGGTTTCTCTTTGTAGCTTTGGAGCCTGTCCTGGAACTTGATCTGTAGACCAGGCTGGCCTCGAACTCACAGAGATCCACCTGCCTCTGCCTCCCGAGTGCTGGGATTAAAGGTGTGCGCCACCACCGCCTGGCACAACTAAACTCTTAATACTGATGTTTGCGGTGTAAAATGTTTAAGTTATTTTATTCTTTATTTTTTATGTCTATATAACGAACATGCAATATTTTATTAAGAGGAAAAAATCATTTTGACTTTAAAAAATTATGAGAAAAAGACAGAAATCGCAATCTCATAGAGCAGACTCAACTTTAACACTCATTTTCTTCTTTTTCAGGGGAAACAAACATTTGTATTTTGCTGGTTTCTGTACTATTGTAGCATGAGCAGTTTTGCACAGACTTAAATGTTATTTGATTTTTTATATTCGATGGTACTGTAATATCTCATTGTTTACATAGATCATGATTTGACATGGTATATGTGTACTGTTTCAAGGTTTGTTTGGATGCAATGCTTTTTCCTAAGTGGGAATCATTTGGTGGAAGTGGCAGTCAAAGATCTGGCTTATTCTTAATTGAAATGATCAGATGGATAATCCAAACTTATCAGCCAGACGTTGAGTTCTTAAACTGTCGTTCAAATGCAAAAGTCCCACAAACACTAAGAGAGACTGGGAGCAGTTAGCTGGTTTGTTCTAGGACATTATCGAAAAGTCCAAAGCCAGGGCCATCTACTATCTTAGGTTGTCTCATTCCTGCCACTTCCTGGTGCAGATGTTAGGCTCTGGGCTGCAGCATATTTTGAAGACATTGCACTTAAATGAGTCTGACCCAGTTTCTATTTGCATATAGAAACATTTTGAAATTGATTATTCTATTTATGAATTTGTCCATAAGCTCTTAAGTTTTGCATCTCTCTCGGTTCCTCTTGTGATTAAAATGAGTAAGGGCCTTAATTCTTATCATAGATGGTGACTCTAAATATCTCTTCACTTCTGCACATCTTGTGATACATAATACTTCTTTAAATATAATGGTAATTAGTTAATTGCCTCATTAGAATATTAACACATGCCCACACCACTCCTAATTGTGGAGGATTGTATGAATGATGAAAATCTAACATTAATACAACAATTTTAACAGTGCATCAGCAACAAAATGGTATCAAGACAATCTTCTTTGTTTATTTTAGTAGTCACAAGCCAACCAAAGGCAACCATCACAGGCTGAACTGTGTCCACCTCTGGATTCATTTGCCTAAAGGCCCAACTTTACTACTCCCATATCTCTGTGTATTTGGAAGCAAGGGCTTTAAAATGATTAAATTCTGTGTGGTCTTTAGGTTAGACACAATCTGACTTTTCTCCTTAAAAGAGGAAATTTGGGCAAACATTGTGAACTCAGGAACACAGAAGAAAGTACATGTTAAGACACAGAACTTGACATCAGTAAGCCACACAGAGAAGCACCACAAAGAATCATACTTGTCAATATCTTGATCTTATTTAAGCCTCCAGAGCCATAATAAAAATATTTCAATTGTTTAAACCTCTCAATATGGAGTGTTTTGTTATATGTACCCAAAGTGTCTAAGATAAAAGCCAACTCTACTTGAAGGGTTGGTCTCAATTTCAAGTCCGATAGTACCTCCAATGGCATTTGAGAGACAAAAGCAGATAAACAGCAGACAATGAAGGACATGAATATCACTTTTGTATGTTCAGCAGAGGATGTGCAATGCAATAGGGATCCTTCTTGGAAATAACTAGCCATCTCTTCTCAGGAAGATTAGGCTCATTAAAATGCTGTACTTAATTATCACCTTTGCTTTCTGGGAGTGTCACAAACAAATACCTTTCCAATGAGAAGAAAAATATTAAGGTTCACTTAAATTCTAAAGTATGTAACAGCAGAATTTGGGTCAATTTCTTCAAACTTAAAACTTATGTAAGGTTTTTCAAGAAGGTACTTTTTTTGGTGACATTTCCTTTAGAAATAAATCTACAATATCCCGTGTAAAGTAAATGAGAGCAATATCACAGATGCATCAACAGCAAGGTTGCTAAGAAGCTGAACTGGGGTAGAGAATATAGTCCTTTCAGGAAAGAGTTCTGGGCTGACTAGATGCTCAGAAGCCAAAGGATGAAGCGTAAGTCCTACATCATATTGCATACAAGCTCAACTGGACCAGAAACATAAATGAAAGAGCACGCTATAAAAACACACTGAAAACAGAACAAGTAAATGTACAGCTTGGCAGAGAGCTAGGCTTATATGGTATCAAAAAACCCACAGATGACATAAAAAACCAAAGCCTGTAGATACTGTATTAAAGCTAGGGGAGTGTTGTAAACAGAGTGCCAGAGAAGCAAAGAGCGTGAGGCCGAGGCTTCTGACCACTCACAGGAACAAACTCAAAACTGAGGTCTATTCTAAGTTGGAAACACACACTTCTTAGCAGACTATAATGTCTGATCTGAGCTCAAAGAGAAAACAGGTAGTTAAGAAGTCTAAAATGATCTATCATTTATATTATACTGCTATAAAATGTGGGTTCTGAGTGAACAAAGAGATTACAACAGTAATTTCAACATACACAAAGATAGAAGCTGAGCTCTGTTTTTCCTAAGTCTTTTGAAATCACACATTTATTTGCAAACATGACTTAGTCAAGCACCACAGGCCAGCTCCTGAGTACTGGCTGCAGGAGCAGATGAACACTGGTCTCTCTGTTTCTACTTGCTTACATTCCCCCACCCCCCAGTTTGTTTATTGCAGAGAAAAAGCACCTTTGTGCAAGGCTGACTAGATGACCAGAGTTGCTCTTTTTCTTTAAAGAAATTTTTATAGATTCATTTACGTATGTGTATTACCTGAATGTATGTCTATGTATCATAAGCAATTTTGGCACCCAAGGAGATCAGAAGAAGGCATGGGATCCCCTGGAACTGGAGTAAGTGATGATTGTAAGCCTTCATAAGGGTGCTGGGAACTGAGCCTGAGTCCTCTGTAAGAGCAGCCAGTGCTCTTAATGGCTGAGCCATGTCTCCAGCCCCACCAGATCTGTTCTTATCTGACAGTCTATAGCACTCTAATAAATAACCTCACACAGAGTCTTTCATGAAATGTGTGTGTGTATGTGTATGTGTGTGTGTGTGTGTATGTGTGTGTGTGTGTGTGTGTGTGTGTGTGTGTGCAGTAACATTTTCTAGTCAACATCACTGCATTCTAGGAATGATAACATTTTTCCCAAGACACATTACAAGTTGTTAAAAAAAAATACAGCTTCTTGTGAATATGAACAGATTACTTTTTTAAACCAAGAAAGCTGACAATGTAAAACACAAGGCTTAACTGTACTCAACATACTTCCCTGATGTTCTTTAATAGAAGCCACTTTAAGAGTCTGGGTCCAGCCACCAGGATTACACAGATCCAGGGGTGGAGGCAGCTGTTGGTCCCACCTCCTTTCCTCTGCGTTAAGAGCCACTCGTAAAGAGGGTCCTTAGCTCCATCACTGAAGGCCCAACTCCGAGACCTTGCTGCCTTCTCTCTGCCCTGTGTTTCAAGTCTTCTTTGTTATTTATGCACAACATTCACTCCATCCCTCTCCTTATTTAAGTCTCTACTTTAAAAGCCTCATTTTCCACCTCCTTTTTCTCTTCCAGCCCTTCTCCTCTATCATCTCTGCATGTTGTGCTGTTTTTCTTTAAGGGACTTCTATAGTCTTTTGTGCATTTTTCTACTCTCTAACTCCATCACTAGACTGAATGCACCATGTGAGCAAGAATTTTGGTGTAGTCTCCATTTCTAGGAGACCTAGGACAGAGACTTTCCTGCAGAAATATATATATATATATATATATATATATATATATATATATATATATATATATATATATCATATACATATATATGTACATATACATATATATTATGTCACACATACACACACATATATGACTTGGAAAACCTTTTTTTTTTTTACATCTTGGCAAGTGAGAAAGGCAACAAGTACCACTGGCAAGGGCAGATTTCCTGTATCCAAGTCCATACTCTCGGGGCTAACCAGTGGCTCTCCCTTCGAGCAGGTGGAGAGTGTTCTAGAACACAAGCTGCGGCAAGACTGTCTGGGTTGAAGTTTGTGCTCTGCTGCTTATCCATTTAACAATAGATAATCCAAGTTAGTCCCATGGTCTTGATTTTTTTTACTTGTCAAATGAGCAATATTCATTGCCTCCCAGGATCCAAAAGTGCATCTGTGGAGTACTTCGTAGAAAGCAGCTAGCAAAAACTAAGTATTTTATTTCCTTTTTAAAATAAAATTACAAATTGGCATCTCGGTATGTAGACAAAAGAGAAGAGTTGGGATAGCATAATTGCATAATTGGAGGCACTTTGTAGGTATATGGATTTGTCACAAAGAGTTGTACCTACAGCCCACCCTACGCCGGAGGAACACAAACTGAGCTGTAAGTACTGCTTAATTGACAATTCAGACTTTCAAAGGGAAGTGATTACTTCACTGAGCATGTGCCCACTGATCCAGAGGGCCCTTGGATTGCTGTTTTTCCCTTTATTTCCCTCTAATCTTTCTTCCCCTCTTCCTCTTCCCAAGTAGCTGAGAGGATCAGGCCTTTTTGCTGCTGGCAACTCCAAGGAGTACCTGGCAAACTTCGTCTCTCTACCTAACCTGGAGGGAAACAGCAACTTGGATGGAACTTTGCTCACTGGGCTTTACCACTGTGGTCGCCTAAGAACGACAGGATCTCTGCTGTCCACAGGGAACATTAAACAAACCCGAGGTTAACTTATATTGTCAGGAACACTCAGAAAATGTACTCTGATTTCTCTCTCTCTCTCTCTCTCTCTCTCTCTCTCTCTCTCTCTCTCTCTCTCGTGTGTGTGTGTGTGTGTGTGTGTGTGTGTGTGTGTGTGTGTGTATGTGTGTGTGTGTGTGCCTCTCGCATCTCTGTAAGAGCAAAAGGAGTGGTGTGCTGAGTTTCTGGTCTTTGTGTTGTGTCCTTCTGTCTGTCCACTTGCTCCTGATATCTCTGGATGGAAAGGCAGAATGCTGCCTCTTCTACCCAGTGCCTTCTTGGATACTGCATAATTAATTAGGCCTCCAATCATGCCTTCCCAGCCCCCACAGATGGAGAAACCCTCTAGGCCGTGTCTTAAAGAAGAATTGCTGAAACAAATGAGTCTCCTGATAGCAAATTTCCCTGTAAGAGGGAGTCATGTAAATGGAGACATAGTATTGAGAGCAAAATCCAATGAGTTATTTTTAACAGTGTGAATTCTCTGGTTCTAGCCTTCGGAATAGACATTAAAAAACCAAAAAACAAGCGATGCAATAGAGAAAGAAAGAAAGAAAGAAAGAAAGAAAGAAAGAAAGAAAGAAAGAAAGAAAGAAAGAAGCCACAGAAGTGAGTGACAGTGAGTTTAACAAGATTGAACCCCACAGCCAGGTCCGTGTGACATAACCAGCCACTTGTGCTGGGTCTTGGCGGTTTATAATGCTACCTCATCTTCTCTGCGAAATTGTTTTCCCGTAAATCTCTGTGGCCATCCATTCCTGTCTACACATTATGTTCCCAAAATAGACACCATCTGAAATCACTTCAAGGAGCTTGGTGGAGGAAGGCCTAAATTGTAACACTCCTCCAGTGAGGAGAGATGCAGTGCTTGATGGCATTACCAATCAACGGCCACAAAGGGGAGTTTGAGAGGAGTTTTTCACAACAGTTATTCTCCTTCTGAAAGGAAAGGGACGTGTCAGACACGGCCAATGTGTGGCAGCTCCCAGTTACATCACCCTGGCATGTCAGGTATTGCAGCAAATAAGAGAGGTAAGCTACCTTCCGGGCTGGGGCAGGAGGAACGGAATCAGGAACCACCAGCCTCAGCATGGAATTTTCCTATTCCTGTTTGGCATCCTCCTCTTGGGAAGATTTAAAGTGCTATTTGGAGAAGTATGGTCTGTTACTACGCTAGCGCACCAGATAGACAGTACAAAGCCGCAGATCCATACCCAAGGAGAAGCCACAGTTCCTAGGTGTGACAGCAGCAGCGTTTGGCAATTTGCAAGTTCGCTGCTGCAGCCGAGAAATATGTAGTCACATGCACATCTGAACAGAAAGACACCCAAACTTGACTCAGTCAGTTCGTCAGACACATGAAAAAGCACCTGCTCCCAAGCTTATTCGGACTGGTTTGTTGAAAGGAGGGGCAGCAGCCGCTCGGTAGATGTGGCAAGAAAGGGAGAGTCTTTACACAAACCTCAGACAGGTAGGAGAGAAGGGAAGCGTGATAGGTAAGAAGGCACGTGAGAAAGCCTCACACGCCCAAGAACAGTTTTGCACAGTTTGGAAAGCAAGACGCTTCACGGCGATTTCGCGTGAACCAGGCAGCATCTGCAATATCATTGCTGTTGGTGACCTCGGTCTAATTAAAAGTAAGTCCGTCCTTCCCGTCTGGCAATGCATGGAAATAGGTGACTTTTCATCACTTCCCTAAAGTTCCTTGCAAGTGTAGTTAAGCAAGAGTTGGGGAGAAAACACCCGCTGTTCCCTCCTTGTTCTGGGATGAAGCATCCCTTCTCAACAGTTCAGCCTCTGCCCGAAGAAGAAGCAGCTGCCTCTCCTGCGACGCTAAGGCTTCAGAAACAGCCCGCTGCCTTCTTCCTTCCTATGTGAGGTCTAATTTTTGCATCATCTTTAGGAACAATATGACCTCTATTCGCGGCCATAGAATCCAGTTCCAAAGCACCAATGACAGAGGGGGGCTTCAGGATCAGACCTTGCCTAGGAGGATGCAAGCAAGCAAAGGCAAGAGCTGGACCAACGCCAAGTTATTTTAGGCCAAAGAATCTCATCCTTCTATCAAAATGCTGAACTGCAAAACGAACCCGATTTCAGTTCATGGAAGGCTGAGAGAGGAGGGGGGGAAGGGGAGGAGGGGAGGAGGAGGAGGGGAGGAGGAGGAGGGGAGGAGGAGGAGGGGGACCGTTGGTCCGAATTCACATGCAAAAATAGACTTCCTGCTCTGCCTCAACTCTTATTTCCGTGGGCCCTTCTCCCCAAGGATTACCAGGTACGAATTCACCACCGACGATCACAATGAAACGATCAGATGGCTTACCTGATGAAAAGGAAAATTATCCATCTGCAGTGAGGAACAACATCTCCCCAAGACAGTCGGCACCTTCAGTTGCAACGGTTCAGATTCTTTCTTGCAAAAGGTGACCAAGTGTTTCACAAGGACTGCAGCCTCGCAGGGGAAGAACATACATACATAAACACACGCACACGCACACACATACACATGTACCAGAGACCTCTGCAGTATCCTCCCGGCTTCATCCTCGCCTCACTCTATGGTACCTAATACAAATCAGCAAATAGCTTGTTTAAAAAAAAAAAAAAAAAAAAAAAAAAGTGGAGACAGCACCTAACGTTACACTGCCATCTAGTGGACACATAGTAAATGGGTTCTCACAGCCTGGGTTTGTGTGTTCTTTCTCAGGCCATTCCTTCATCTTCCTTCTTTCTCTTCGTTTCGGCTTTATTACTTCCTCTAACCTCTCTTTCAGTCCCTTTTGCTCTATCGATCATAAAACTATTGACTCGAAGATGAAAATAGGCAGTACCGGAGAGAGTTTCTTTTAAATAATAATCATAAAAAACTGCTACTTTTGTTTGCAAATGCTACTTTATTCTTCCTGTAAATAAATTATTGCTACCTTTACAGATGACGGAACCCATGAATGAAATTCGTCCTTTTCTTCCGCCAGGAGAAAAATGGGTGGTGCTTTCTTACATAGTCATGACTTTAGATCAGGAACTTACTTGGATACTTTCTTCAATAACACATATAATAGTGAACAGCTCCAATGGAGGCAGATATGAGTTTTATTTTAAATTCAACACTGATGAGCATGTGCTTAAGCTTACATTTTCCCTATGTTTAGCTACTGATGCTAAATAATATTATCTTTATACCCAACGTTTCCATGGTTTCACTGTCTTTTATTACAATATGTCTCCCTATCCATCCAGACACAACCTAACCCTGGATTGTCATACTGTGTTTTAGAGAACAAATGTAAGTACTATCAACATCCACTAGGTCTTCTCAATACCACAAGGAACCCATGCTAAACTGGGTAGCTCCAGGAACTGAGTTTTTTAAGCCCTACATTATACTTTAAACCATAATTAGGCTTTCACATTTGGTCATGCATAAACTTACAACTAATTACACACATCTGAGTCACTTGAAGCACATATTTATCCAGAATGTGTTTCCCTTGTCACTTAGCACACTTAATGCTGATGAGAGTCACTACACATGCTGTGCCATTTTAAAAAACAATATCCCCAATCAGCCTTTCATTTTTTTTATTTCCTACTACATGACAGTGAGGCATACACTGTTAATATTCCTACAGCTATTCCCATTGTATGATTGAGAATACTGAGACGTTCTGAACCATATTGAGATGTGTTCAAGGCTACATGGTTTGTGAAACAAAAATAATAAACAAACAAGCAAATAAATAAATAAAATAAGACCCTCGCTTCTGGGGTTCATTATTTTTTGGAACATATCGAATAGTCTAACTTTCTCCATTCTAGAATCTTGGGGATGTAATCTTCATTTGTGTCTTTATAAAGATTTTACTAGTCCTTGTGTGTGGGTTCATGGGTCTGTCTAATGGGCCCCTCTCTTTGTTTTTGAAAGAAGCAATTGACTAAAATTCTGGACATGGGGTGGGGAATACATCTCATTTGGCAAATACAGCTCATTTCCCAGATGTGTATAAAAAATAAACAGTTTCAGCGTGGTGGAATTTGTACACTTCAAACACCTCAAAACTGGGAATACTGAGACAGAAGAATCACAGAAATGAATTCAAAGTTAGTATGGATTAAGAAGTTCCCTGTCAGCTTTAGTCACAGCCTCATCCTCATCCTCAGCCACAGCCACAGCCACAGCCACAGCCTTACCCACAGCCTTACCCACAGCCTCAGACCCAGACCCAGCCCCAGGCTCACCCACAGCCTCAACCTCAGCCTCATCCTCATCCTCATCCTCAGCCTCAGCACAGCCCCAGCCCCAGCCCCAGGCTTACTCACAACCTCAGCCTCAGCCTCAGCCTCATCCTCAGCCACAGCCTCAGCCTCAGCCACAGCCTCAGCCTCAGCACAGCCCCAGGCTCAGCCACAGCCTCAGCCTCAGCCTCAGCCTCATCCTCATCCTCAGCCTCAGCACAGCCTCAGCCTCAGCCCCAGGCTCACCCACAGCCTCAGCCTCAGCCTCAGCCTCATCCTCAGCCACAGCCTCAGCCTCAGCACAGCCCCAGCCCCAGCCCCAGGCTTACTCACAACCTCAACCTCAGCCTCATCCTCATCCTCAGCCTCAGCCACAGCCATAGCCACAGCCACAGCCACAGCCACAGCCTCAGCCACAGCCACAGCCTCAGCCACAGCCTCAGCCTCAGCCTCAGCCACAGCCACAGCCTCAGCCACAGCCTCAGCCACAGCCTCAGCCACAGCCACAGCCTCAGCCACAGCCTCAGCCTCATCCTCATCCTCATCCTCAGCCTCAGCACAGCCTCAGCCTCAGCCCCAGGCTCACCCACAGCCTCAACCTCATCCTCATCCTCATCCTCATCCTCAGCCTCAGCACAGCCCCAGCCCCAGCCCCAGGCTTACTCACAACCTCAACCTCAGCCTCATCCTCAGCCTCAGCCTCAGCCTCAGCCTCAGCCACAGCCTCAGCCTCAGCACAGCCCCAGCCCCAGGCTTACTCACAACCTCAACCTCAGCCTCATCCTCAGCCTCAGCCTCAGCCTCAGCCTCAGCCACAGCCTCAGCCACAGCCACAGCCTCAGCCACAGCCACAGCCACAGCCTCAGCCACAGCCACAGCCTCAGCCACAGCCTCAGCCTCAGCCTCAGCCACATCCACAGCCTCAGTTGCAAGCATAGCTCAGGCCCCAGCCATGGCCATGGTCATGACCACAGCCACAGTCACAGCCAGAGCCACAGCCTCAGCCTGAGCTATAGAGTGAGAAGTTGTTTTTTAAAAAAATGAGTAAGATAACTTCCTGTTCCAGGTCCAAAAAAGCACATTAACTCATACTTATTCAGTGTCTGAAAAATAGCTCTGCTCCTTCTCTCGTTCTTTGAGGGCAACAATAACAGAAGCTTGAGAGACGCGTGATCAACATTTGGTGACAAATTACCAGGAAGTCAGATATGAAAAGACCGTGGGAAACATTTGAACTGGGAAGTAGTTTTTTTTTTTTTCTTTTAAACTCTAAGACTACATACTACATACGAGCAGTATTTAGAATTTAGATATATGCACATAAAAATAAGAATACCCCACATCCATAGTTTAGCACTTTCTAATCTCATATTCCAGAAGTCACTATTGTACATTTTTTTTCTTACTAGCCATATCAACAGCTATCCTTCCTGATTGCCAAGGTGAACTTGGCCCCTTGTCCACAGAGGATCAGAGCATGGTTGATGTGCTCCTAGCTGACCAAGTCAAAAGAACTAGGACATGACTCTGGCATCTCTAGGACCAAGGTGAACTTCGCACCTTGTCTACAGAGGATCAGAGCAGGGCTGATGTGCTCCTAGTTGATCAAGTCAAAAGAACTAGGACATGACTCTGGCATCTCTAGGACCAGCCTTCTCTTATGGTAGCTTCAGGACCAGCTAGGACAGACAGGGTGCCTAGAGAGGTAAGTTGCACAACTGATAAAGAAGAAGGGAGAAATCACAAGCAAGGAAACTCTCTGGGTTCCCGATGATGTCACAGATTTATGGTCCAGAATCTCAGAAGACCTGGTCCCTCCCTGATTTGGGTATACAAGATAGCTCCCAAAGAAAGTCTCTCTTGCTGTCACTCAGTGTATTCAAAAGCGGTTTATTTACTACAAAAAAAACTTCAATCCCTGAAGCTATCAAATGTTGTTCATGGCTTGGGCATTCTACTCTGAATTTATTCACTTAAAAAAAGTATGTGCTAATAGAGGGTTTTTTTTTGTTTGTTTGTTTTTGTTTTTTGTTTTTTTGTTTTTTGTTTTTCGAGACAGGGTTTACTCTGTGTAGTTTTGGTGCCTGTTCTGGATCTTGCTTTGTAGACCAGGCTGCTCCGAACTCACAGAGATCCGCCTGGCTCTGCCTCCTGAGTGCTGGGATTAAAGGCTTGTGCCACCACCATCTGGCCTAATAGAGGTATTTTTACAAGCTTAATTCACACCATCAAGCCAAGCAGATCAAAATCCTTTCTTTAAGAAGTTTTCTTCACATGACAGTCAACGAGAAAGACAGGCTATTTTCAATGCACACACCTCTCTTCCTTCCAGTCAGATGCCTTTTTTCCATCACTTGTACATCTTGACAGACCTCACCCATCGGCACATGGCAAAATGTATCAGTGTCTCAAATACCTAGGTCAAATACCCTTTTCTTTACTGCTTTTCTTGTGCTCTCAGTGAGTGGACTCCTTTTTGTTAATTATGAACTAATAGTATGTTTTCTTTTTATGGATTCTGGTCATATATTAAGTTGAAAAACATTAAGCAGGAGAGAATAAATGCTTATTTGCATAGTGATTCTGAAAAAGGTTACCATCCTATTAATTGTATAAGAGTGCTTTTAATGAATAGCTCATCATCTTGTTGCAGACATGTGATTCATCAAAGTGGTAGCAACACCAGCTACTTTAATTATCTCACATCTAAGGCCTGATACAAAGGAAATACAAGACTTTAAGGAATTTGTGTAGAATGCCCTTAAATCCACAAATTTCAAATTTAAAACATGTGCTGTGAAGGCCTAAACTTGACTTCACAGGCTCTACCTTAGGGAAAGGGCTACCATCTCAGACCACCTGCTGTACTCAGTTCCAGAAAGGACCTCAGGAATGCGCCATGACAACTGGAACAGATACAGAGCAGTATCCTCCTGAAGACATCCTGTCTGCAGTTTCGGCCCTTGAAGATATCCAGATAATCCTGCTGAGCAGTCCAGATAATCCTGTTCAGTGGGTTGTGGTTCCCTACTAAAAGTCTAACCCAACGGTTTCAAATGTGGTTTTGCACCCAAAGTCTAGACCAATAGTTTCAAAAAATCACCTTGTGCCATATCCCTTCTACCCAATCCCAAATTGCCAATTCCTGGCTTGTGTATTTTCCCTATAAAAACTCTCTGCATATTTATGGGCTCGTGGCTGCCACCACATTTCCTTCCATCTGCCGTGTGATGGTCCAGGTTGAACCTGAATAAAAAGACCCTTATGTGCTTGCATCGGAAACCAGCTCCTTGGTGGTTGTTGGAGGTTTCATGAAATGGGTACAACAGTTCACTTTTTAAATGGGAAAATTCTTGTGGGCCACAAGAATCTTGTAGGGATTCAGCTGTGTATTAAAGCTATACTTTGACCGACCAAGGTTCTGTCAAATGGGAAGCCCTTTATCATGGAATATTTGGTGTTATACAGCCTTAATATTCAGCTACGCCTTGCTAAGAATTACTTGTGGGCCCATATGTTACTAGACCATTTGGCAAACAGTTCAGTTTCTCAGACCTGCTTAACCTCTAGGTAACTAACTCCTCCACTGAGCCTAGGAGACAAGCAGGCTGTAGACTCATAGCTTTGCTTCTTGTGCAAATGAAGCTCAGACCATCCCCTTCCTTCAGGCCTAGGGTTATGGTAGAGAGATTGACTGAGGGCAATAGAGCTTTGCATAACCGGGCACAATAAGGACTGGAGCGGAATTCCACAGGGAGACACAGAACCAAGTGGTCGGAGAAAAGAGAGGAAGACAGAGATTCTGTGGAGGGTAAGGCAGATCTCTTGTAGAGTTTATGAGGGCTAGGGGTAAGAAGCCAAGAAGGTGAGATGGAGGACGAAGGGACAGAGGACAAAGATGAGGTCAAAAGCATAGGAGCTTATTAAAACTATGAGGACAGGAAAAGTGGGCACAGAGAATGGCTGAATGTGAAGATGGAGCTGAAGCTGTATAGACAGAATTTTGTCATAGTGGAATAAAGTAAACAGACAAAAAAGCATGGTGTATGTAGATTCCTTTCCCTCAGATAACCCCACACCAGACATAGCATCTTTCCCAGGACTCTGGGAAGAATTTTCTCAGGGCTGGCCTTGGGACAATTCTGGTATCTTTAAAAAAGAAGCCCAAAACTTGGTGCTGCTCACACTCTTGTACTTGCCTGGCTCTCTGGACACGCACTGTTCCCACTCCTCTCTCGTTTACCTTCTACATTATAAGCTACAGTGGAACCAGCAGTTTATACATGTTTTGTGGTGTCCTAATTAAAGAATAATTTTTTTTGTTTCTTTCTCCCTGATAAGTTCCCAACTCCAAAGATTGAAAGAGCAGTTTCCTGCATTTCCATCTCTGAGGTTGCTCCTTCCAGGAGATCCTGTATGATCTTGTCTCAGAAAACGGAAGACTGTACCATCCATTTCTTGCCTGACTTCCCTACTTGGTGAATGTAGGAACTCCACAAACCAGCTGTAGAATGTGAGCTGTGCCTCTTCTATGAGTGGTTCTAACAAGGTAAGAAAAAAGAAAGGAGGAAGAAAAAAAAAGCATAAAATGGTTCTGTCTCTTACTGCCCCATCACTTACTGGCAGAAGTTGGCTGTGTAGGGCCCAAGGAAGGGAGGTTACAATGAGATGTTGCCTCTGATAGCAGAACATGAACACTAAAGAATGAGTAAAGGCATCAAGTGGAAAAGCTGTACTACATCATTTTACCTGTCAGTTTTAAGACAAGCAAGAGGGTCTCCTATGATTAGTATCTTGAAAGATTCAAATTTTCTCAAGGGAAGAAAGCATGAAAATTCTACAGTGAAACCCTCCAAAGTCTCCTAATGGGAAAACAGTAGCAACAAACCTTTGTTAATTCCATTTTAGAATGTCAATTGTCATTAACTGTGACCACCACTATTTGAATATATTTTTGATAATCATTAAGGAATTATGGAGCTGGGAAGTTTTCTCAGACCATCCAGAAAAAGGTTATCATTTTTGGATAATAGAAACATGACATCCTGAAGGATGGTATGACCTACTCAAGGTTACACAGTTTGGTGTGGCAAAAGTTCATTCAAGTTTTTCTCTCTCTCTCACAGTTTAACTATGAAGAAAATGAGTATTGAGCAGGGACCTCAGCACATAAGAAGCAAAATTTGAGTGAGTGGACTATTTCTAGATATACCAAGATTGATTTTTCAGTCATGTTTTGACAGAGATGAATGTAATAGCGGATATAAGAGCAGTTAGTGTTTAAAAAGGTGATGGACAAAACCAACACTGGGTTTAGCAAAGAATAAAGACAGCGACCATCCTTATGTCTAGCTCTACATGCAGTTCTTAAAGATTAACCATAAAGCTCTCAAACTCAAGCTCATGAGAGTACAACATTCGTGACTTTCACATGGGTTCAAGGAAAGCCCTAGGAAATAACCAGGAAGCAAATGGTTCCAAGGTTCTATACTTTCATTAAAATCTGAAGTAAAACCTGAAAACATACTTTGTTTCTCTAGTTAATAAATTGTAGTCACACAGGAAAACAAAGGAACATTTTTTTGAGACAAAGTGAATATTTTGTCTAGTCTACTGTCAAAGCCTGGGTTCAAATGATCCTCCTGCTTTAGCTTCTCCAATAGTTGAGACTGAAGGTGTATACCCACATACCCACTGGAAAATAAAATGCCATATTGCCCATGCCTAAGTTGTATACCCATTTGGCAAACAGACCAAGGATTGGGCCTCAGCTTCTGAGGCAAGATCAAGGTACATTACAGTATTCAGGCTCTGTGTCTAGATCTACTCCCACAAGAGGATGAAGAGACAATGAAATTGCAACAAGTCATGAAGAAGATATATGGAGAGTCATAAAGAACTCAGTTCCTGTGCTAGGTTCTGTTCTGTGCTTACAAACATTCACTCTTATGTTAGCGAGTCATTAAATATATTGCTTTGGCTCTTCCCTGGTCCCTTTCACTCAACAATCCTCCTCCCCACTTCACAAAGATAAGTCAACCAACACTGACAAAAACATCATTTTCCATTTGAATATATTTTAAAATCAATCACAACACTTGCCTATATATGACAGGGTTCTGTTAATTTTTATTATATAGGATATTTTTGACATGAAAATAAATAGCTGATATTTATGAAGACAACTCTTATTTTACAGAATAAAGCTGAACTTTGCCATGACTTAGCATAAGCAAACACATAATTTCTATTCTCCTGAAGGCTTATTGATAACTTCTTTTTCTGTTCATGTTTAAAAGGAAAAGGCCACTGACCTTTCCAGGAGCATCACACAGCCATCACACTGTGTGACAGTGTCATTAGCGCTAAGTGCCATCATATTTCACTACTTTTCACATAATTCGGTGTGATTCTAATCATCAGAATTCTATTCACAAATATACACAGATCACATGGGGTCACATTGCCTCCTACTCTTTCACTTTGGGAAAAAAAATCGATTTTTCTCCTTGGTCAACTAGTGGACAGCACATCGTAGGGCTTCTGGTTATTTGATAGAGATTGACAAGCAGATGGCGAAAAGGTACATGAAAGGTTGAACAATAGTTGCATTCTGCTTAGTCCTCTTGAAAGTTTAGGGCCCATAACCTGAGTCACTGCTTTAGGAATTATTCCTATTCATGTTATCTGTATCATATAGCGGGGCAGCACAACAGTTTACTGCATCCAGAGTCACTAGGACTCAGCTGGGGGAGGGAAGGTTGGCAGCTGCCCTCCGGTTGGTTCTTGCACGTTGCTTTCCTACGTGTTTCTCTGCAGCTCCAAGAAAGGAAGATTATTCTCAACAATACAGGACGTTGAACCTACAGAACCACTTTTTGTCAGTGTTATCCATGGCATGTGGCATGTGATAGGTAAGTGTGGTGGTTTAAATGAGAACGGCCTGCATAGGCTTTATATTTGCACACGTGCTCTCCAGTTGGTGGAAATGTTTGGATGGTATTAAGAGGTGTGGTCTGATTGGAGAAGGTGTGCCACTGGGGCAGGCTTTGAGGTTTCAAAAGCCCACCTATTCCTAGTTAGCTCTCAGTGCCTCATGCGTGTGTGTCAAAATGCTAGCCGTCAGCTACCACTCTAGCCTGCCTGTTGCCATGCTCCCTGCCATGATGGTCATGGTCCTCTGGAACCCTGAGCCCCAAATTAAATGCTTTGTTTGTAAGTTGCCTTGGTGAGTGCTTGAAAGTCCTTTTGACATATTGGCTGTTGCTATGAATTTAAAGTGACTTGTATTCCTCTTATCTTTGCAGGAGAACAGTTTGAATAAACACAGTGAGGACTCTGGTTGGCACATTTTTATTTAGCATGCACGGTGTGTGAGTGGTTACATTTCTGCAGATAAGCAAACACAAAACATGTGTTTCCCAGTAGTTTCAGCAATGATGAAACTTGGTGATCATTTTGACCTAGTTCACAGGGCAGCTGTTTCTAAGATTGTGTGTGAGTGACCTCCAAGTTCTAACAGATACAAAGGGCTGGCAGGAACAGAGCCAAAGAGCAATATATGCCACTGTATCTCTCTAGACACTTCTTTCTCTTTGCTTAAAACCAGTTTCGTTCCTGCACCAATAGCTCAGGGATCATTGTGGAAGAGCCAGAGGAACAGGAAGCTTTCTGTGGGACTGGGTCTTCTAGAAATGTCACAGAGGTTACATACATGAAGTCTTGTGAACATGGCTTCCAGACAAGACCTGCCCAATAACAACAATCCCAGTGGACATACAAACATGGAAGGGGGGAGATCAGGGGCCTCATTCTATAAAAAGAACTATGGACAACAGGGAAATAATGAGAGATGGAGAAATGGTCTTTTCCAGGGAAGAGCTCCCCAATTGGTTATTTGCTACCAAATGGTCAGCCCTAGCATTATATGCATATAGATAGCATTATATGGACTGAGCAGGTGGTATTCATGTATACACACATACACACACTATATATGTATCAATAATATGTATACACACTATATAATATCAGTTATACATATATATAATTGATATTATCACCATGATTTCATAGATGAGAAAACCAAGGCTCAGAAATCTTGATTAGAAGCCAAGCAGAAGACAAAATGAGTGTAGTTTAGAATCTAACAACCTACCTTCAAAGTGATAATATTATCATAGGTCTATGGCACTCTTGTTATTTATATATATTATACATACACATGTATTATACATGTATATATATTATACACACACACACACACATATATATATATATATATATATAATTAAAGAAAAAAGATGCCATGAATTTGAGAGAGAGCAAGGAGGGGTACATGGGAAGAGTTGGAGGAAATAAAGGAAAAGGGTCACGTTGCAATTATAATTAAAAAGCAATTTTAATTAACATAAAAGACATTCATAGGTTTAACACAATTTATAGAGATAAAATCTCCATGATAAATGATTCTGTTTAGCACCTTGATACTTGATATCATCCTACAATAAGATAGGTTCTCAGAAACCAAGACAAGACATTGACATTTAAATATTTCTCTTCTCAGGTCAAATATGGTAATGATTTCAGCGGAGTGGGAGTTATTGCTAAAACTTAATATATACTGGGAGCTTGAAACCTCACAGCAATTTCATGACATTGATATTATCACCATGATTTCCCAGGTTAGAAAACCGAGACTCTGGGGTCTTGATCATTTTGGTGAAGGAGGAGGTAAAATGCAGTGTGGAAACTAACAACCTCTCTTCAAAGTAATAATATTATCATAGGGCCATCACACTCTTGTTTTATATAAATCTCTCTGAAGTGGCACATTATTGCTATGAAATTGGCAAGTCTCTGGGATCCAAGTTCAAGGGCAAAGTAGGAGACGATGCCATTCTTCTTCAGCAGGCTGGATTCCATCACATTGCACTTATCAGATGCCATGGAGGAAACACATTTCTACATGTGGCCAAGCCAAGGAGACCTGCAAGTACACGACAGACCTGCAGCCAGAGTTCTGCCAGATGTGATGTGGGGCATGTGGCCAGGAAGGAAAATGGCAAATGGTACCTCTTCTTAGTTGGCTTGGAGTCTGAGATCTTCTACAGCATGTTAAAAGATAGGACTAGGTTTGGAAATACTCTCACCTAGTCAACACGTCAACTACTTACAGAGGAACATGGAGCAGAGAAGCACTCCTCAGTCTGTCAGTGCCTTAGTACCCAGAAGTCTAAATTTCTTTAAGACAACTGAAAGAGCAGAACTGCCGATCATGAGAGTTTGGCAATAAGGGTGTTCTGCCAAAGCTTCATGTTCCAAATATCATATTGAATGCTATGTGTTTTTCTTTCTCACGTTTTTGAAAACACAAATGCTTTCTGGCTCTGCTGGATATTTGTGAAGACACAGAGCACATGAGAACAAAACACTTTCTAGGCTTTAAAGGCTTGCTTCTTCTTAGAGTGTGGCAGTGGACCAACAGCATCTCCATCTTTGAGGAGCTTGTTGAAATTGTGGACCCTGTCTTTTTACCCATGATCTCCAGAACAGAATGTGCATTTTGACAAGATGCCCCATAGGCGTGAATTCTGTAGACACTGTTGTCTAAACACGGCGCTGCAGGATACCATTGTAACGGGTACTTGAGACCTTAGCACAGCTGATGCCATGATGGAGGCACCACTTACACCAGGGGTTCTCAACCTTCCTAATGCCGCCACTCTTTAATGGAGTTCCTTATGTTGTGGTGACCCCCAGCCATAAGATGATTTTCATTGCTACTTCATAACTGTCATTTTGCTGCCGTTATGAATCCTAGTGTAAATATCTGTTTAGGTTTCCCTGTTAAAGGGTTGTTTGACCTTCCCCAGGTTGAGAACCACTAATTGAGGTCATAAAGCTCAGCATGTAGGTAGCATCCCCTGATAAAATAAAGACAAAACACTAATCCATCAATGTTCATAGTTCTAGGAACGTCCCTAAATGTACGAATGTTCCTTTTTAGCTTCTGTAGTTCCTCCTCTGGCTCACTGTTCTCGCTCACTGAGATGTATCAGCTCAGGATGTGGTTTTGTGCTTAAAAGCTCACCCTGAGAAAAGTTCAGGACTGCACTAGGGTCACGAACACCCAGTGTAGCCGGGTGGTGGTGGCGCACGCCTTTAGTCCCAGCACTTGGGAGGCAGAGGCAGGTGGATCTCTGTGAGTTCGAGGCCAGCCTGGGCTACAGAGTGAGATCCAGGAAAGGCACAAAGCTACACAGAGAAACCCTGTATCGAAAAACCAAAAAAAAAAAAAACCCAAACAAACAAACAAACAAAAAACCAAACAAACACCCAGTGTGGTGTCTGGCAGGCTAATAAAAACTTTCTACGGGCTTGAACCCATGTCCGAGCAGTCTTCACTGGTGGATACCCTACACTGTTAGCTAGTGCTTTCACGGTTCTCATGAGTTTTTTTTTTTAATTGAATTTTAAGTTGGCATGTGAGCAATGGTTTTCATTACGACATTTTTATACACATGTGTCATAAGACTTCGCTCTTATTTGTCTCCCCCTCACTGTTCTACTCTGCTTCCCTTTCTCCCTTTTTTTGTCTCTTTCTTCCTCCTAAATGATTTCTTACCCATGTGACCTAATGCTTTTAAGGCTACCTACTTTTTTCTGTACCCAGAACATGGAATTCAACCATTCTGCCCTACTCCTCATTCCCTAGGCACCTCTACTCCAATTCAGAAACACCTTCTCCTAATCTACTCTTTAAGTAATAATTTGAAAATCAGTTCACTGTGGTGGCTCTTTAAGTAAAAATTAACATTCCACTTTCTTTTCACCTAAGCACATTCTGCAGAGGCAATAAATGTGAACAATCTTTTTCTGAAACTTCCTGTATATACTCAAGCATGTGAAATATGCTTTTCCAATAATGATACAATTTGTTATATATAGCTACATAATTTGCTGGGCTTAAATTACCTCAAGTTTATTCCCTTGTTATTAACCTAAGAACCTTTCATTGTAGATGGCTACTGATGCTCTAACATCTACTTAATCAGTCCTCAAAGGACGAAGACACTGTTTTAAACAATGCTAATGCAAAAATCACTTTGCAACACTTTTCGATCATGCAAATTTTTCTTTAAGGTTGACTCTCAGGAAATGGTTCTGCTTTTCTACACAAGTAGATTCCATTTAATACTCCAGCAGTAACCTTTCCTCCACACTTTTGCTACTACAAATTCCCGGACTTTTTTCTTTGTTTTCTGAAAGGGGCCGTCTAGGCAAAGTCTTTATTTCACTTTTAAATTTACCTGAGGCATTTAATAGAAGCATAAAGAGAGTGGAGGAGAATGAAGAAAATTGTGTTCTAAAAACTGGAGATAGCGTGTACACACAGAAACAGGACCAGATGGAAGCAAGAGGCTAGAGCAGGGTAGGAGAGTGGGTGTCCAGATTCCATGGGTCCAGATCCCATGGACCCAGCTCATCTGCCAAAGACAGAAAACTGGAGCCATGTTTACACGAAAATCAGGAATATTGTGTGCTGAGAAGATAAAACCAACTATGTCTTGTGCCTTTCTACCAGTTAGAGAGAACCTTCTACTTCCTGACAGGGAACTAACATCAGAGTAGCATTTCTTCTGATTGGCTAAATTGCTCCTAAACCCAAGTTGGAGAAGTTATATGGGTGGGCTAGGGTTGGCTTCTAGGAGGACAATGTTTAGCAAATTGGAAGGCTAAACCAAGACCTTTTCTGCCCTAACTGGACTGGTCGATACGAAGTTATTTCTAATAATCTCCCTAGAAAGTGGACATTTGAAACCAGAGTATCTAGACTGCTGCTGCTACCTGCTCCTTTCCCAACACCAGATGACCATGATACTATTTTTAGGAAATGTCATATGGAAGATTGATATCTGTTCTACCTCTCATACATTCCCAAATGAGACAGTTTCAATAGAATTTTGGCAGCTTTTAAATGTCCTACTTCTTTCGGTTTTACTTGTTGATATTAAAAAAAAATCAGGAAAAAACTGTATGTAGTGTCACTTTATTCAAGAAAATCAGACTTCCAGGACCATGCCTAACAGAAGTGGCATGAGTCAGCTTCCAGGCCCTTGTTCCTAATAAGTTTCATTGGTGAATCCTAAGGTGACCCATACAGCCATGAAAAACACTGAAATAGCCATGCAAAAAATCACTTTGAAATACCAACTTCAATTTCTTTCGGTATATTCTCAGGATTCCTGGTTCATGTGGTGGTTCTATTTATAATTCAAAGTACACACACTGTTGTGTCATATTCTATAGAACAGAAGAAAGAGAAGTGGATATGGTACCTTGAGGTCTTGATTTTATTTTCTTTCTAAAAAATGATAGCACCAAGAGAACCCACCTTATCATACTTCTGTGGGTCTCAGAACAGATAATGTGTGAATTTACTTAGAAATGTGGATAAAATATTACAACCATCAGTTAATAGTTTGCTACATATGTCTTAGACTAGATTCCTAAATTCACTGACATCTCAGAAAAATGGCTTAAACATGTAGAAAAGGATACTTAATAACAATCCTTACAAGTAGAAAAGGTGTTTTTGTGTGTGTCAATGCATATGTTTGTAAGTGGATATGCTTATGTATATGTGTGTATGCATGTGTATGATTGTCTATTTGTGAAGTTAGTATCTTTCTTTTTATAATTTAACTTTATTTTTATGTGCATTTGTGTGAAGGTATCAAATCCTCAGGAACTGGAATTAAAGACAATTATCAGCTGCCATGTGGATGCTAAAAATTGAACCTGGGTCCTCTGGAAAAGCAGTCAGTGCTTCTAACCTCTGAGTCATCTCTCCAGCCTCATTAGTATATTTCTACCATACATATTCACTCCAGAAAATGTTTAGGCTACATTGTTGAGTTGTTTGATGTAACAGTTCCTGGGAAGAGTTCATTTGACTTTCTGAGGCTCTGACATGGACCTTGTATAATTGAAAGACCATGAGATTCAATATAACTTGGATTCAAAGATGAACTTGAATTCAACATTCTTTCCTAGCTCTATGATATGACATATTCAGTGTGACTCTAAATACCATCTGTTTTCTTCTGGGTGCTGTTGTGGAACATTATTTTAACTATACAAAGATGTGTTACATTTGTGTATGCTACAGAATGTTACTTTAACTGTGTAAAGCTGTGTTACTTTTGTTTATGTTGCATTTGTTTAATTATGTAAAGATGTGTTGGATCTGTTTCACCTTGCCTGTCTAAGGCACCTGATTGGCTTAATAAAGAGCTGAACAGCCAGTTAGCTTGGCAGAAGAGGGATCGGTAAGCCTGGCAGGCAAAAAGAATGAATAAGAGGAGAAATCTAGGTTTGAGGAGGAGGAATGAGAGAAGAGGGAGGAGAGAAGAATGAAGGAGATGCCAGGGGCCAGAAGCAAGCCAGCCATCAGCCAAACAGACATAGAGACAGTAAGAAAATAAGAAAAGGTAAAAAAGCCCTGAGGCAAAAGGTAGATAAAGAGAAACAGATTAATTTAAGTTAAAAGAGCTAGCTAGAAATGAGCCTAAGCTAGGTTGAGCATTCAAAACTAATAATAAGTCTCTGTGTCATGATTTGGGAGCTGGTTAGTGGCCCTAAAGAAAAAGCCTGGTACATTTGGCACATCATATTGGGCACCAGATGAAGCATTTATCTAATTCTTCTTTATCAATAAAACCTTGACCTCCTTTCCTCTCTCTCTCTCTCTCTCTCTCTCTCTCTCTCTCTCTCTCTCTCTCTCTCTCTCTCTCTCTCTCATTCCTGGATCCAAAAGGGCTTAGATCCTCTCTAAGCCCTACCCTACTATTTCTTGTGTCTCTCTATCTGTCCTCAGACCTCCAAAACCTCTATGATTCATTTTGTACATTTAGTAGCTAGCTCCACCCTCTGATTCAAAGCAAATTTTATTGTCAGTCCCAGGAGCATCAGAATGCAATCAAAATACCACATAACAGGCTGCATAGTCTTAAACTGAAAATCCTTGATCTCCTGAGTTCTTTCATGAGTTTGTGTAAAAACATCTGGATAAACAACTATGGAAAGATGGGCTCCTATGCATGGCACATGAGGAAAACATGGAACTCTTGCATGTTTCGGGGGCAGCAAGGAGGGCAGGGCTAGGAGGTCAGGGCTAGGAGGGACAGGAAAAAAAAAAGAGAATATAAATCCCTGTCTTTAGTGAAATCTATTACATCTAAAAGTCATTAGCTTAGCTAAATATTTGGTAGAAGCTAGTAGCAGTGGGAGTCTGGTCCATCTGGGAGAACAGGGAGGAACACAAAACAAGACTTTAGGATGAAGGGGATGGTGCAGAACTAGGTTCCTGAGAAGTTGTGGAAATAATTTGGATTTCCACAGTCTGTAGATACCTGATTGAATTATACCAGCACCTTTGTGAATATGTTGGTGTCTAAATTTGCTGTATTACATATGTAGGCATAAATGTATTTTTATGTCAGTTTAACTTGCCAATAGGAGAAGCAACACATTTTTTTGTCTTATTTAATATAATGTAGTGCTCATGGGAAAGATAACCTAAATTGCCTTTAGGAGACATTCGTTAGTCTCTACCAATATATCTGCTCATCACAAATGGAAAGTTGCTTCCATTACCTGGAAGTAGAGGCCAGTAATATTGTTCAAGATTCTGCTATGCACAAGATAGACACATTGCTAAAAATTTATGACCCCAAACTTCAATTAGGCCAAGACTAAACCTTGTCTTAGAACAACCACTTACTTCACAGAGAGAAACTGAGTATCAAAGAGGCCATTGGTGTGTGCTAAGTAGCATTGAGAAAAAGGAGAGTTGTTTTTTTTTTTTTTTTTTAGTGCATTCCTGTTACGCCATTTAGCATCTAAGCGCTAGCATTCTACATGGAACTGCTGGAAAGTAAATATTACTGTGAACACATTACACTTTAGATATAGTACATAATTGCACAAATCTTTAAAACACAGCACAGCTAACATTAGGCTAACCAGGCAAGGAGGAGAACAGAGAATTCAATTATGTACCATCTATTCAGGTATAATATAAAAACCATTTTTGTATTTGACCAAATGACAGCCCAGTGTAGTGGATCTTCACACAATTCACAGCTGCCTGGAAGCTATAAGAACATGTCTTGCTATAACCTACACAGAGAAGTTCTACTCAGTATGTCTACAGTGAGGCCTGGAGAGCTGCATTTCTACATGTTCCATGAAGATGCCGATGTTGCCAGCCAACCACTGAGAACAACTGGACTAGCGTTTGATGGGGAAATGGCAAATGCTGGCCAAAGAGTACAGGTATTTTAAACTCGAATCTCACCCCTCATGCAATCTCACTTTAAGATAGAGTGATTAATGTTCATTCACACAAAGGAATGTAATCATATAAGTGGCAGGACCAAAACCAGTTTAGACCTAATTTAATTCAAATTCCAAAACACCTAAAAAGAAAGAAATCAGTATGTTTTTAAGTTCTTACACAAAGCAAAAACTTTCCTTTTATAATAGGCAATGGAGACAACATTTAAGCAAAACCAAATGCAATTTGAGAATGCCAGTGACATCCGAAATATGTCTGTATATTCATATACAGACACTTACTTATATTCCAGATGTATGGATACGATTATGTATGTGTTCCTTATTTTTAACATTTTATTTCTGCCACACCAAGTAATCTTGATCCAATGAGGCTTCTATGCCAAGCTGCATCTATTGACATCAGTAATATGAAATCAGGCCTTTAGGGAGCCATAACTGTCTCTTCAAATGATTTGGGAAAAATGTGTACATCTTCAATCAATTAAACACAGTCCAAATGAGGCCTATTTCTATCATAAGTGATCAACACACCCCTATTAATCATGGCTAGCAGTGTGAAATGACACCTAGGGAAATTAATTTCCATAGCACTGGTTTTCATTCTTTTAATTCAACAATGCATAGTATTTCACACGGTTTTCAACAATCTACTTAGAGAACACGCTGTAGTTAGCCCGCCTTGTACCAGCACTCACTTGGAGACACCCAAGCAGAAGATGAGTCAACTTTTCACTCAGCCCTTTGAGACCATGGAGTGAGTTTACAGAGCCTTTATATCCTTAACTCCTGCCACGGAGTCCAAATCACAGAATATTGTCAAAAACACACGCGAAGCCAAACACTCAAATGTGCTGCATTTACCTCCAACTTTTAAAATCCATCTAT
This sequence comes from Peromyscus eremicus, assembly GCF_949786415.1. NCBI lineage: Eukaryota > Metazoa > Chordata > Mammalia > Rodentia > Cricetidae > Peromyscus > Peromyscus eremicus. The sequence goes on from NC_081419.1 coordinate 44,805,467, forward strand.
CTTTTCAGGGAAGGTGCACTCTGTTGTGTTATCATCTCAAGTTTAACTGTATGAAAATTCCCTGCCTATCTTACACTGCTGCAGCAATCTCACCCTGCTACTTGTCCTGCATTTTATGCAGTATGCAGTCCTGGACTGCTGTTTTCACTGCTTCCTGCAGCAGGACACAGTATGAGAGAGAGTCTGAAACAGAATCAGTGCTATTCCGTTTTCACTTATACTCTTAGATGAGTAACTGTTCACATCAAACCGGGGCTCATCCCTCCAGATCTCCTAAGCACAGCCCCTTCTGACCCAGCGCAGCTAACCCAGCCTCATTCAGTGCTAGTATCAAATGACACTCACAGTGCTGCAGTATTCATCTGGAGACTAAGTAGGCAGGATTTATTATCTGCGGACGTCCCCTAAGTACCAGGTTACTCAAGCTCCATTCTTGTAACAAACAGGCGAGACAGAAGACAAGTGCAGCCGCCACAGAGCTCATTTCCAAGACAAGCGAATTCACAGTTAGAGACAAGGGCAACAGGGCGGCCAAGACCTGCAGTAAATCTTTTCGAGCTCATAGCCATATCTAACAATGCTCTCCTGCAATGCCTCAGATTAAACAGACCATATTCGGTTTAAGCATCGAATCAACACCACAGAAAATATGCTTGATTAGCAAATTTCAGTTTATGATGTTTTTACTTGTGTCTTGACGCCAGGATCAGTGCAAGACTTCCAATGCTTATTCAAGCATGCTGACTTAACTGGAACCTCTTAGTAATGCCTACCTGCACCTCTCAGTCTGGCTGACAGGAACCTGCCAGGACCAAAGGATAAAAAAAATAATAATCACTGAATCATGCAAAAAAAATATTTACCCCAAAAGATGTATGTAGTTAAAGCTCAGCTTCCTGCATCCTCCATAGCCCCTGAAGTGTTAATCTGAAGAAACAGTTCCATGAGTTTCCACAGGCCGGTAGTGAGTCTCCTACACTTGACCTAGACAGACTTACATAACAAAGCATCAGTGCTGGGGAGCTTGTACGATGTCATCACCAGCAAGAATAAGAAGTATTGGCAGCAGCGAGCAGGCGGGCAGGCTGGGATTTTGCATGGAAATCATGAACCCTGCATCGCTTTTCTCTTTTGAAATGTTTTGGAAGGAGAGTTATGAACAGCCCAGAAATAGGTCTCATTTTGTGGGTGGGAAGAATGACCAGAAGCATGAAAGCTAAATCTTCCAGCAAGTGCACGGTACCTCTCCTGGAGTGTGCAGTAAACCCGAGAGGAGGAATTGCCTTCTGTGAACTTCTGAAGCATCACATCTGGAGTGAGGAGGATGGCGAGGCAGTGCATAATGCAAAGGATGCTGCTGAGAGCCTTGGTCTGCTTTTAACTCATTGTGGTGAGTAAAGGGGGATATGGCGTCATGAAACGAGAGTTGGGGGCGTAGGTTGTTTTGCAGAGTAATAACTGAAGGGTTTGTTAAGTGTTCTCATACTTTAAGCACATTTTTTATAAGCAAAATGATGGTAGAATTATTCTTTAAGATCAAATTGAGACTGTGCTGGGTTAAACTGTTTAATGCATTTTTAACCCCTGATGTTCACCTGAGAACAGGTACACATCGATGTGGTTTGCAGATAAATATCAGATCTCATAATTTTACTGTCTATACTGAAAAACAGGTTATCAATATTCTCATTAGCTTTGCATATAGTGAATAATTTTTAGACTTTTAAAGTAATCTCTATGAATGCACCAAGGGAATTCTTGTTTTATTTTATCTTTTTCTTTGGGGGGGGTAGTCTTTGTTAGACTCCTTGAAGCCTGAGGGAATATTTTAAACAGTAGATTAAAAAAAATGTATACTACCTGATTATCAATCAATTATCTCAAGTGTATGTAATACAAGTTACATCCTTAAGATCCACAAACAGTAAATCCAGTCTTCCATCCTGAATCTGAGGATGATGATATCATATTAGCATACCATGACATCATATTATTTAATTATATGTGAAATCATGGTCTTACGTGGGTTGTAGACTAAGCTCTATAGTTTCTGAGGCAACTAAAATAGAGAAGAAGCCATGCACTACTTAAAAATAAAATACTTAAAAAGGTTCTGTTCTTAGCTAGGATTTTGCTGCTAATTTACCACATTGAGACCAGGGTGAGGAAATGAGAGAATGTGGGTCTAGGAAAGAACACAGTGATCTAATTCCTCCTGTCACTTAATGAGTAAGGAAACTGCTCTTAAAGGGAGTTAGACATGTCGAAGCTGATGCCGAAGAGGTGAATGGAACATGGTTTTCCTCAAATTCACCTGGAATTTTGCTATCATAATACAGTAAACAATTGCTTGTTTATTTGTTTGTTTCATACTAGAACATGGGCTGGATTTACAGAGATTTAATTTTTTTCCCCTCAGACAAACTATAATGTCACTAAACATTTGCTATTTTTCGGTAGTCTAGATTTTGGGAAAACAAGTTCTGTAGTAGATGGTATGAGCAATTTTCTGATCCCCTGCCCTGCACCCCAGAATCATAAGAACATACTGGCATAATGTTGAGCTACATTCTCAAAGTCTTAAGTTGTATTCTGAATATTAAGTGATATAGACTGTGTTGGTGTGGATTATGTAATAGGCTTCCCTGTGCTTTGAAGCATCGATTAGCAGGGAATAAACAGCATAGGAAGCCAGGGTTTGGAAAATATGTATTGTTTAAAAAAGTTCTGTCTTACATCTTTTGAAGAACACTAAAGTCTCTTGTAGTCAGGGATGGTTTTTCACGCTTGTGTCTCTTCTGTTAGGACAGTGCTTACCTGTCTTTCAAATGTTTGCCAAATGAACAAAGAATGTGATGAATAGGGTTCACCACGTACTAATGCACAGAGAGCTGCGTCTACTATGGTTTGGTGTTCTTTGGAGAATAATTTTAAGTTGCCTATGAAATTATTCATTAATATGTTAATTTAATAATTGCCCCTGAGAACGAGTGCTTCCGTAATACTTGCTTAGAAACTATTCTTACAGTGTTTCAAGGAAAGATTCTCCTATTAGATGGCAGCAATACGAGTTTGGCCCCACATCAGATGTAACATGGTATTCACCAGCTTAATTAAAGATGTTTTGGTTTTCCACGGTGATGTGGTCGTCTGGAGGGAGGACTTCAGAGTCAGTCCAGCAAACCCCTAATCCTTACTGGCCTAAGCTCAGTTTTCTTCCCCAGGACCATCTTCAGCCCACGTCTTTCATCCTCCCATTTGTTCTTGGTTTGGTTTTATGGTGCTTGGTGTCAAACTCAAATGTGCACATGTTCAGCAATCCTGTACCAAGGAGCTGGACTCTGAGTTTTCATCCTCCTGCTTGTTGCTTCATGGCCTCAGCGTGGCTGCCTCACCACTGGCATCTTGACTAAAATGTAGATAAAAAGAAATGGGAAACACTAGGTGTTATGTGCCAACAGTTCAATTGTTATTCTAAGGACATTTCCAGAGGACCATCCTGAGACTGACTTACATCTCATGGTGCTTAACTGTGAAAAAAATGCCTTCTTCAGGAGTGTCCAGAACAACTGTTTTTTGGCTGTGCCATTGCCAAATCCCAGTAAACCTTGGGCTCTGTTTTTTAAGGCCAATGTGATATTCATCCATATATTAGCTACTTTTGTCCTCACTGTGACCAAGCACCTGACAAGAAGGAACTTAAGGAGTTAATTTCAGTTTACAGTCAGAAGGTATAGGGTGTTCCATCATGAGGAGGCATGGTAGCCTGAACTTAAGGCAGCTGGTCACATGATGTCTAAAGTCAGGAAGTGAAGCATGATAACTGTTCCTGCTCAGCTACATTTCTCCTGTTTATCCAGCACAGGACCCTAGTCCATGGAAGTACCCACATTTAGGATGGGTCTTTCAGTCTTAGTTAGCCCAGTCCCTGACAAGCACACACCTAGCTGTCTGTCTCCCTGGTGATGGTAGTGACCTTGTCAAGCTGATAATCAAGGTTAACAAGCAAGCCCCCTATGCATTCTATTTACAATATGGTTTTGATTGCTGGTAAAACTGTACACATTTAGCATAGCTAGACAGTTTAAACTTGTTTAAATTCCAAAAGCACGAAGAGACTTATCATTGAAAAAAAAGATTTTATTTTTAATTGTGTTTATGTGTATGGTGGGGGGTGGACATCCATATGAGTGCAGGTGACCACAGAGGCCTGAAGATGTCAGACTTCCTAGAGCTGGGGTTATAGGCATTTAGTTGTCAGCACCCTAATGTGAGTGCTTCTATTTGAACTGGGATCTTCTGAAAGAGCAATATGTGCTCTTAACTGTTGATGCTCTGTCCCTGAAGCATCTCATTTTATAACTAAGACCTTCAAAAAGAAAACTTACCATGAGAGATCTTAACTCTCAAGATCTCTGTAATAAGTAAAACTAAGCCTCACTAATTTAGAAAAGATGGTCCTACTACTATTGTTCATTATTCCCAGTTTCCCTATTTACCTGTTAAAATCAACTAGACTTGAACCATGAGCTTCTCCTAGGTGATTCATGGGCATCTTTCTATTTTCCATCAATTTAATTATATGATATTGCTATTGGCCAGAAGTCATTCTGCATCCTGGGGCATTGGAATGAGCAGGGCCATTTACTTAAGAACCTTACTTTATATATTTACAGGAGTTGCAGCTAGACAAGAATGTAAGATTTCTAATTTTAGAGGAAAAAAAAGATGTATATTAATTTGTCTTAAAACCAATTTTTATGAAGAAGATAGTTGACTTCTAAAGCCAAATTACAATAATCTTGAAATAGCCTCTTCAAAAACAATTGCATATTGCACTAGCCTCTACTTCACTGAAATCCAGGTACAGTCAGTGCCATATATATGTATATGCATATATATACGTGTGTGTGTGTGTGTGTGTGTGTGTGTGAGTTTTGTAACATATACTTGCTTTTTGTTTCATTTTTATGATGCAATGTATTTTTTTATTTTTTCAATTTATTGAAATAGATTCTTTTATCATACCTGATGTCCTGATCAGAGTTTCCTCTCCCTCTACTCTTTCCAGTTCCTCTCTACCTCTCTTACCCTACGAGTCCACCCCTTTTCTGTATCTCATTAAAGAAGAACAGGCTTCTAAGAGATAACAACCAAACATGACAAAATAAAATATAATAAGATGAAACAAAAACTATCATATCACAGTTGAACATAGCAACCCAACAGGAAGAAACAGTCTCAAGAGCAGGCACTTGTGGGTCTTGTAACATATACTTGTAGTATCAGGCCTTGGGAGATGGAGGCAGGAGGATCTAGAGTTAAGGCTAGCCCAGGTGATGCACTGGTCCTAGATCAGCCTGGCCTACATAGTGACAAGTGAAAGCCAATCTTAAAAAATGTGTATGTGATATAATTGTGGTAGCAGACCCAATATGACTTCTTTATGTTTTGTTAGATTTTATATAAGAATTAACTAACTATTCTTCTTTTTGAGAAGCTTAGTATTGTCAGTCCATTTAAAAACATGCCCAATAAATTGCAGAAATAATTTACTTTAAGACTTTATGACACTATTTTTTTTTTTTTGAGATAGGATTTCTTTGTATAGTCCTGGCTGTCCTGGAACTTGTTCTGTAGACCAGGCTGGCCTCAGACTCAGAGATCTACCTGCCTCTGTGCTGGGATGAAAGGTGTGTACTGCCCAGCATGACAACATTCTTAATTAATTTCTTGTTCCTGAATTCTATAAACTATTCTGGTTCTTCCAAACACTCACATTCAGTTCATTATTTCATTATTTTAATACAATTAGAATGATTATAAAGTATATTTTAATTCCTTTTACCTCATCACTCTTTAAAACAAGCAAAAGGAGAGAGTGTGTATGTGTCTTCAAAATCTCATTTTACCGCCTTCTGTTTGCCTTATAACCTCGCTTCTGTGAAGTCTTTTTGATGTGGACATCTGTGAGTACTGGGAGCTGAAAACCAGTCACGCCCCTTCTGCTGAAGACCAGCACTCCCTGGGGGTACAGACCTTATTGAAGACTGTGTCACCTGAACTGGGTAGTCTAGACTGACCCACGTCTGCTTCTTTTTTATTTTTATTTTATTTTTTGTCTGATCTCTTTCCCAGTCCCACCCACCAATTTCTCATTTGGAGAACTGCAGACATTGGGAGATTTGTCCAAGGCCACATACCTAGTCCACTGTAAAACTTGGCCAACAAATACATCTTTATGAGTAGAATCAAAGAAATGAAAATCCAGTGTCATTGAAATAAATAATTAAAGCTTCTTTTGTACACATAGCTGGATTGTAAAAAATATTTAAATGTATTTGATATAACAAAAATCTTGAAAATCTTCTATGTAGTGACTGAAACATTTCCTTTGTGCCCCTTTATTTTTTATTTATTCATAGTTTTCTTCAAAGTAGATTGTAGCAGACTTTCTTGGACCTCTAGCCCCCAAATTGTGATACAGAGATTTATTATTAATTGTGAAAGCTGGGCCTTAGCTTAGGCTTGCTCCTAATTAGTTCTATAACTTAAATTAACCCATGCCTTTTAATCTATATTCTTTTATGTGGCTTGATTACCTTTACTCTGTACTCTGCCTCCTGCTTCCTCTCTGTCTGCCTGGCAACCCCATCTTTTTTCCTCATGGAGTCCTCTCTGCCCCCAGAAGTCACACCTAACCTCTCCTTCCTAGCTATTAGACATTCAGCTTTTTATTAAACCAATCACAGTGACACATCTTTACACAGTGTAAAGGAATATTCTGCAACATTTCCCCCTCTTGCCTAAATAACAAGGAAAGGTTTTAACTAACATGACAAAACTGTAAACAATAAGAACAATTATTAGGTAAGAATTACATTCATAATGTCTAGTCCATTTGTATTTGGCATATTTGGAGATAATATTCTATTAGCTATCTTATCTTGATGAATTTGAAGTTTCATACCTAAACCATTTTCTATCATAACTTGTATTACTATCTTAAAAATATCTTTTTAGACCTCAAAACATTTTCTTAGATAAGCAATTTAAGCTTTTATGTCTCTCAACCTTATATATTTTATACCTCTTTTGTGAGTTTATCTTCTGAATTTTGTAACAAGGAAAACTGTGACTACCTCATCTTCATCAGAGACCTGAGAAGGATATACTATTACCTGAGTAAACAGGAAGTGCAGTGCAAGCAACTTCCAAAACTACAGAAATGAGAGAAACAGCTGGCTGCTTGGACAGAACCCAGGGTTCCTTTGTAATGTTGGGGCATCCATCTTTGGCCTACAGGCCTAGAATATCTGACAGACTTTTCTGTGAGGAAGAAATTTTTGAAGGACTGTCCCATGCTGTCTTGGGAAACTTCAACAGTTGCTTTCTTTTGTGTCCTGCTTGTCCAGTTTGGACAGCAAACTATCAGCAGTCAAGGCAAGGATAGTTTCTTGCCCAAATATCTAGCTTTTGTCATGAAGAAAACAAATTCCATGTGGAGTTTTTCCAATGCCCATCATCCTTTTCTGAAGCACACTGGTGCTGCCGTGAGCAAATGTGCCTCACTGTCATGAAACATCTTATGTTACTAAAACATTTTAAATGCCATATTCTGTAGGTCTTTGAAGTATTTGAAGATCACTTATCTATCTAAAATATATGTCTGTATGACCTTGAAAACATACGTAATACGACTATAGGTTTGATTGTTATAGATGACAAGCTACTATCCCGTCTTCCTTTATTATCCTAAATAGCTTTCAAGGGCTAAACTTTGCATTACCTTTTTAAATGAGCTGCATAAGTACAATACCTTAAATAAGAGTAGAGACGTATCTACAGTATAACAAAAATAACCTTAAATATGTATCAATATACATAAATCCATACCAATGTAAAATATTTGAGACTTGTGTTGTTCAAAAGTAGACTCAACAATCCACCCTTTTATTCCATCATTTCTATACTATATACCTCCTTTCCTCTCAGAAAGAGATCCCTGAATCTAATCTCCTTTGTTTAGCTTTCTCTCTGACAATGACCAGTAGCAATTTGTAACCAATGCCCCCAAATTATGACAAACCTCTATAACCCACCAGAAGACCAAAAACCACCCACCCCACCTCTTGGGAATATGGGTGTCATATTCTCTAGATAATTTCCTGTAGTCTGGAGGCAGGGGGAGGTGCTGGCATCTTAAGGGGACCCTGAGAAAATTGGGAGATTAAAAAAAAAACAAAAAACTATCCCATCGAAGTTGGACAAGACAAGCCAACAGAGAGAAAAGTGTCCAAGAGAAGGAACAGAAACAGGGGCCCAATCTCTTGCACACTCAGGAATCCCATAAAAATACAAAGCTGGAAGCCATAATATATACACAGAGGACCTGGTGTAGACCTGTGTAGGCCCTGTGCTTCAGTCTCTGTAAGGTCATATGTGTGTTGATCCTATTGATTTAGAAGGACTTGTGATCTTGGTGTCCTCCCCCCACTCTGGTTCGTATACTCTTTCTGCCTCCTCTTTCATCTTTGCAGCCTTTTATAAGTGAGAAAAAGAAAAAATGGTAAGAATATTGGGCAGTGACAAAGAAATGCTAGCCACAATGTGTATTGGGTTGAATGTTTTAAATTCTTTACAAACCCCTCATTTATCTGCTTCTTAGAAACCTGCGTTATCACCACCAGGCTGACATTTGTAAAGCCCTTACTAACTTGATCCCATATCTCCATGAGATCAAACGGCATCTTTTTCCATATCTCTGTATGCCACATCTCCAGATGGCATCTTTCATGGAACTCTGTGTTTTTCTCAGTTTTGTCATGCTGTCGTATTCTACTAACCTGCTGCAGAGTTTCATGGACCTGAGGTGAAAATGAGTGTGGAGATTACTCAATTCTACTAGAAAATACTACACAGACTCTGGGAGAGCTCAGCCCCCAACTTGGAATTTTGATTGATGTTCATAATTTCAGTGGTGGGGTCAGACTCGTGAAATGGTGATGAAGAGATTTTTGCAAAGAGATGCTCTGACATTATTGTGAGCAACAATTAGTCCCAAGATGCCTTTTATTTTGGGTATGGCAATCTTAGAAGTGATTTTCCAACTAGATGAACAGCTGCAAATATCTTCAGATTTGAAAGCGTTTCTCTTTCTGCAAGACTGGCAATAAGATTCCAAATGTGAGCAATTTTGCACCAACAAGGAACTATTCTGTCAGCATACTTAATATGTATGATAAAATCGCCTCTAATTTCAGCGGCAATGTACATTACATATCAACCAATAATAGCACCCAGAGACTGAAGAAACTCTGGTTTTGTTATTGTCCAATGTGTCTAACATGGAAAAACAATGAAAAAAGATAAAAATTGTCTTTTACGAATGCTTTTAAAGACAATATATTTTGAAAACACATTAAAATATTTAATCTCCCTTAAGTGATGTAAGCCAATCTTTAAATGTAAGACAACAGTAGATTAATGTATAATCGTTGAGCCCTATAATTATGTTTTATATAATAAATAATATTAAAATATTGTGTTCATGAGTGTTCAAAAACATTAAGCTGTGTAGTTGTGTATGTGTACATGTGTTTACATAAGTGAGGATACACATGTGGGTATGGGTGTATGTACATGAATGTGTATGTGTGTGGAGGCCAGAAATCAACCTTGGATGTCCTTCAGGTGTCTTCAGTCTTATTTCCTGAGATGTCAAATTTCACTGGTCTGTAGCTCACCAAGCATGCTAATCTGACTGGTCAGTAGAACCCCAGATATCTGCCTGTGTCCACTTTCCAAGCACCAGATTTATGAACATGTACCACCATGCCTATCTTTGTTTGTGTAGGTTCTGGGACTTGAACTCACATCTTTATGTGAAACAAATGTCTTATTGACTGTGGTGTCCATCAACCCTGTAACTTCTTTGTAAACAGATGACTTTATTTTATGGTTTACAGTTATTTTTTGTGTGCATGGGTGTTTTGCCTGTGTGTGTATGTGTGTGCACCACATGCATGCAGTGCCCTTGGAGACCAGAAACAGGTGATGGATTCCCTGGGTCTGGAGTTACAGACAGTTGTGAGGTGCCATGTGGGTACTGGAGATAGAATTTGGGTCCTCTGGAAAAGCAGCCAATGCTCTTAATCACTGAGCCACCTCTCTACCCCCATTATTGCTTAATGTACACTTATTTTATAGAAGAAAGAATGGAAAACTATTACTCAGGAAATACTACAGCTTGCCTATATTTTGTCTGTATTCCTATTTACTCAGTATCAAAGCAAACTTTGCAAGATTGTGGGAACAGAAATGCCTCTCTGGTATGGACATTGTAAACTTAGTGGGGAAATTTATTCAATGGGAATGTCACAGACATCTGATAGTGTTCTATCCTTCTTGATACCCTCATACAAACATGGGAATTTTCATCTCCAGTGGTCCAAAAGAAGTCTGTATCTAACCAGGTAAATCATCAGATTCAAGTGAATTGAAGATATTGTTTGAATTATGTGATTAACCCTTTTCTATATTCACTTATCTGTTCCATGAAAGTTAGAAAATTTGAGTGTTTCTTATTCTCTGAGGAATACCACTTTTATTATACATTCTAGTAATCCAGTGGTTGTATTTTCAAGTATCTTTGCTTCTAATGATCTTAACTAATGTACATGTCTGATGTACTTCCACAACCTCTTTTGTCTTCTAGAAGCCTATGATTCAATCATTTTTGGAATACTTGGGCCTTTGGTAGTTTACATAAAGCATGGACAATATCAACATTGTACATTCAAGACAGGACTAGAAGAACAAAATAATTGAACTTTAAAAAAGAATAAGATTGCTTCATCCTTTGGTGTTGAAGGGATCTTGGGGAAAATGAAATTTGGACAGAGAAATGGAGGTGGAGGATATACACAAAAGGATGAAGTTAATCTTCTTTGGAGGAAAGGAATATTCTAAAAAAGAAGGAATAGGACAGTTTATGCAGAGCTAAGGGTTTGTGCATTATTATGATTAATCACAAGGACAGCTGCCAAGTTTCCATCATGAAATATTCTCCAGGAGAATTCATCAGGTTCTATTGCCTATTAATTTCTGTTGATGTATCTTATTTGGCATCTTCAATGACAGAATACACTTGTTTGTATTTTAAGTGAAGGTTAAAGACAAAATTCATTAAAGAAATGATTTATATATGATATTTAAGAACTAAGCAATGTCACTGTTCCAAGAAAATTATGAGAATTTAGTCTTAGTAGGTGTTTACACCATGTCCTTGAAATGTCTAATTATATGACTTGACATTTTTACTTAGTACATATTGATTGCTAGTGTTTGGGCTGATATTTATTATTTATCAACAAATTATGGAAGGAGGTAATGTGCTATGGGAGTACACATTCCGATTTTAAAATAATTCTGCATTTGCCATTAAATATCTTCTCATACAAGTTCGAATATATTTCCTGTCTGTAAATGTGTGTAATCATGAAAAAAGAAAAAAAAGTGAGACTGAACTTAAATATATTTTAATCCTCTCAAGTTCTAATTTTTTTTAATGTAATCTTCTTCCATTTTAATCCTTTAAACAAACATGCTTATGATGAATGTGGGCACACAATTTAAATCATTTTCCCCTTCAGGCAGCAGGGGAATTTTCCAAGGTCTGCAGATCAGCTTTTAGCATAGTTAAAACTTAGTACTCAAACCAACTTCCCAAGGAAATGTAATGAGATAAAGAACACTTTAAAAGGATGCTTCCTTTTTGTTCCTGGCATGACTTGCAGATGAATCTTGAAGTATGAGTAATAATAGAGCGATCACAGGACAGTGTAGAAGTGTCTCAGTGCAAAGCACGTTTGACCTAACTGACCTTCAGGGAAAGATAGTCAGGCGTTCAACACTTTTCCCTGGAACTGGCAAAGGGGCGCCTTCCTTATGAAGAACAAGCCCTGTCTCCCATGGAAAGTCAAATAGGAAGGGGTGGTTGCTGGCTCTTGTAACTGTAGCATCTCTTCTCCATTCCCCAGTTGGTAGATTGAACTGAAGTGAGATCATTTCCAAATGTGAATTTACTCAGACAATTGGCTGAGACTTGCTGATTCATTTCAGCCACAGAACATTTGAGGGCTTTCTGACAACTCCTGCACAGAAGACAGGATGGGCTCCATGTTTCGACAGTGTCTTCTAACTGAAACTCTTTCAGGCATTTTTATAAGCCTGTTCCTATAGGGGCATGAACTTCTAGCTACACATAAATAAAAACACAAGAGCTAGTAGTACATACACATTTTGTTGTGAGGTAATTTCCCCCCTATTTTTATACGTTTTTAGTTCCCTCAAAATAAACTGAATCTTTCTTTACATAATGATTAATGAAAGAATAAAGGCTTTTTATTTCATTTTCCCATTTAACTAAAAAAAATATATATGCGATATATTTTGAGAATATAGGAGATTCTGTCTTTATTCCTCAAAGCAGATTTGAATGTTCTATTTTCTAGTATTACTCTTTAATATTTAAAGATTAGTCAATTGTATTAGCTAAAATAAGAATATGCTTACAAAGACACTTGACTTTTAAGGAGTCTCTATTGCACAGTCTTTGGTAGCTAGCTACTGACATTTGTATACTGTCAACGTCGCAGGTCATAGGCAGATCTTGACCAGGATTCTGGCTCTGCCAGCTGTGGTGTGATGAGCCCTAGAGTGTAGTGTTATGTTTTGGTTCTCCTCTGCTAAGTGGGATGGTGGTCTGAAATCACGTGCCTATAAAATAGAGCAATGAGTAAAGAGCATACCCTTGGCACCTCAAACGTGTCGTGTAAAGCTCCTCCTCTCTTCTACCCCCTTTACTTAAGTTGCTATCCTAAATATCTAACCAGCCTTGTCTAGACAACTGCAAAAGCATCAAGATTATAAGCCCTGCTTACATACTCACTACATTTTCACTCTACTAGTAGCCAGAATAATCACCTAAAATATAACTAAAATTATTTCATCCCATTTGGTAACAGTCCCAGGCGAAAATCCACAGCCTTTATCACGTCATGCGAAGCTCATGTGGTCCAGCCTGCCTCTGCTGTCATCTTTCAATATTCACACAACAGTTTAAACTCATGCCTATGTGAGACGATCAGCCATACTTTCTCTGACTTTTTCTGGTCTATGATGGACAGGATCTCTTCAGTGAAGTGTTTCTCCAGCAACCAGTTCAATTTAACCCTTTCCTGTACTCCCACTCATAATATTCAATCTTCCTTACATCTTAGAACTTACCATTAGTCAAAATTAACTTATTCATTTTTTTGTTTTCATGTTTTTTAATTAATTTACTTATTTTACATCCTGGCCACAGTTTCCCTTTCATCCTCTCCTCCAGTCTCCCCTCTGTTCCCATCCCAATCCACTCCTTACTTCTGTTTAGGAAAGGGCAGATCTTTCATGGATATCAACAAAACATGGCATTTCAAGTTGCAGCAAGGCTAAGCACCTTCCCATGTATTAAGGCTGGGCAAGGCAATCCAGTATGAGGAATAGGTTCCCAAGAGCCAGTAAAAGAGTCAGAAACAGCATCTGTTCCCACTATTAGGAGTTCCACAAGAAGACCAAGCTACTCAACTGTAACATATATGCAGAATGTCTAATACCGTGCCGGCTCCCTAGTTGTCGGTTTAGTCTCTGTGAGCTCCTATGAGGCCAGGTTAGTTGATTCTGTGGGTTTTATTGTGGTGTCCTTGACTCTGCTGGCTCCTACAATCCTTTTTCTCCCTCTTCTGCAGGATTCCCCAAGCTCCGCCTAATGTTTGACTGTGGGTCTGCATCTGTTTCCATCAGTTGCTGGAGGAAGCCTGTCTGATGACAATTGGACTAAGGCACCAATCTATGAGTGTAGCAGAATATTGTTAGGGATCATTGATCATTACATTAACATGTTCCCCCACCTCTGGTTGTGTTTGGTTTTATCCTGATCTCTGGATCATGCAGCCTGTGGGTCCTGGTCCTTGAGGCAGTGTCAAGGGTAGGATTACTCTCCTGGCATGAGATTTAGATTAGACAGTCATTGGTTGGCCAATTGCTAGACCACCCTTACTTCAGCACATCCCATAGGCAGGACAGACTGTAGGTCAAAGGTTATGTGGATGGGTTGGTGCCCCACTCCCTTCACTTGAAGTCTTACCTGGTCACAGGAGATGGCTAGTTCAGATTAATATATACAACTGCTGGGAGCTTTAGCTGGGATCATCCTTGTAGATTCCTGGGAGATTTCCTTGCACCAGGTTTTTACCTGACTCTGAAATGCACACCCCCTCCAGTAATCTCTTTCAGTACTCTTCCCTTTGGCCTCCTCCAAATCTGATCGCTCAAGTTCCCATCCCCATCTACCCACAGCCCACTCACAAAGTCTATTCTATCTTCCCTTCCCAGGGAGATCCAGCTGTCCCACATTGAATCTTCCTTGTTCCTTGAACCTAGTCTGTCTGGGTCTGTAGGTGCAGATAGTTATTCATTATTTTATAATTAATATCCACTTGTGAGGACATACCATGTTTGTATTTCTGAGTCTGAGTTATGTCACTCAGGATCATTTTTTTCTAGTTCCATCTATTTACTTTCAATTTTCATGATGTCATTGTTTTTAACAGCTGAGTAATAATCTGTAGGAGGAGTTTTCTGTCTGGACCACTGGCAGCTCCCAAATAACCACATAGAGACTTAATGTTCGGCCTATAGATAAGGCTTGGTACTAACTAGCTCTAGCAACATAAATTAACCCATATTTCTTATCTATGCTCTACCACATCGTGGTACCTTTTTTCAGCACAGCATGTTCAACTTGCTTCTCTCTGAGTCATCTCTTGGTTACTCCACCCTCTTCTACCCCATACTCTCCTTTTGTCCACAAGTCCCACCTAGCCTTCTCTTGCCTAGCTATTGGCCAGTCAGCTCTTTATTAACCAATGAGAGTAATACATATTCACAGTGTACAAAAAGATTGTTCTACGGCAATACTCCATTGTGTAAATGTATCACATTTTTTTAAATCCATTTTTTGGTTGAGGGACATCTAGGTTGTTTCCATTTCCTGGCTATTATGAATAAAACTACTATGAACATAGTTGAGCAAGTATCTGTGTGGTATGATTGCATATCCTTTGTGTATATGCCCAAGAGTGGTATATCTAGGTCTTGTGGTGGATTGATTTCAAATTTTCTGAGAATTGAGTTTCATATTGTGGCTGTACAAGTTTGCACTTCCACAGCAATGGAGGAGTATTGCCCTTGCTCTACATCCTCATCAGCATGAGCTGTCTATTGTGTTTTTTATCTTAACCATTCTGACAGGTGTAAAATGGAATATTAGGGTTAATTTGACTTATATTTCCCTGATGGCTAAGAATGTTGAACAAGTCTTTAGGTGATTCTTGGCCATCTGAGATTCCTCTATTGAGAATGTGCTGTTTTGATCTGTATTCCATTTTTTTCTTTTTTTTTTAAATTTTATTTTATAATTTAATTTAATTTTACCTATCAGCCACGGATTCCCTTGTTCTCCCCCCTCCCCCCAGCCTACTCCCCATTCCCATATCCTCCATGGCAAAGAATCCCCTGAGGATTGAGTTCAACTTGGTAGATTCAGTCCAGGCAGGTCCAGTCCCGTCCTCCCAGGCTGAGCCAAGTGTCCCTGTATAAGCCCCAGGTTCCAAACAGCCAGCACATGCACTGAGGACAGGTCCCAGTCCCACTGCCTGGGTGCCTCCCAAACAGATCAAGCTAATCAACTGTCTCACTTATCCAGAGGGCCTGATCCAGTTGGTGACCCCTCAGCCATTGGTTCATAGTTCATGTGTTTCCATTCATTTGGCTATTTGTCCCTGTGCTTTTTCCAACCTTGGTCTCAACAATTCTCGCTCATACAAACCCCCCTCTTTCTCGCCAATTGGACTCCTGGAGCTCCACCTGTATTCCATTTTTTAATTGGGTTATTTAGTTTGTTGTCTAGTTTCTTGAGTTCTTTATGCATTTTGGAAATCAGCCTTCTGTCAGATGTCAGGTTGGTGAAGATCTTTTCACCCTCTGTAGGCTGCTGTTTTGTTCTATTGTCAGTGTCCTTTGCCTTACAGAAACTTTTCAGTCTCATGAGGTCCCATTTATTAATTGTTGATCTTAGTGTCTGCATTATTGGTGTCCTACTCAGAAGTTGTCTCCTGTGCCAATCCATTCAAAGCTATTTCCCACTTTCTCTTCTATCAAGTTCAGTGTATCTGGATTTATGTTGAGATCTTTGATTCTTCACTTATTTATTTATTCATTTAAACTTTTGGAAACATATCTCGTGGTACTCCCTAGACATATCTACAACTAGAATGTACACCACAGGTGAGTAGTAGACTTACATGTATTTGGTTCAGCTCTTAGAGCAGTCAGTGCCCAGGGCAAGCAATCATCTCCTGGTGCTCATAGATATTGGTCCCAGGACTCTTCACAATTCCTCAAATCTGTAGGTGCATCCTTGTTATTTGCATACTACCTACAGGCATATGCGTGCACATTTTCAATCATCCTTTAGATAACTTTTAATGTTTAATACCAGAAAATGATTGAAAGAAATCTTAGAAGTAGGGATTTTGGTCAGTAATGTCTAAAGCTATGGAGGCTACAATGAGAATTTTTTGAAACCATGAAAACAACTGTAGATGCCTCCATTCATTGATTTGGAATTTATTATGTGGACTTTTTTTCTCAGAAGAAATGATGTTATACTATAAACATCCACACAAAATAGTATTCTACGATATTATTAATGCTCTCGTCATCATCATTATTTTATTTATTATTATCTGAGAACTGAATAGATAGTTCAGAAGTCAAGAGCATTTATTGATCTTGTGGAGGATTCAGGTTTGGTTCTCAATGCCTGCATTGGCACATCACAACCAACTATGATTTCATATTCAGAGGCTCTAACACTCTTCTGTCCTGCATGATGCACATAACACACACACACACACACACACACACACACACACACACACACACACACACACAAATAAATCCTTAATTTTTTTCCTGAGGTTGAAAGTGTTCAGTGGAGATTCAGTAAAATGACTATCTTCCATATTGGTTCAATAACTTCTGAAGATGGTATTATAAGCACTATAATGTGTCCTTTCATCCAAAACTACCACATCCTGGATATGCTTAAAATTAGACTTCAATGCTTTAGTGCCTGCCAAAAACACTACCGTTTAACAATGACCTTGGGTCATATGGAACGTTTCGCAAATGTTTCTGTCTATAGCGTTCGGTGTTGTTGTTGTAACAAAGAAAATATTCATAAGATACTAGATATTTTCTATGTGTGCAACGTGACTTTTAAATGTGGTTGTTAATAAGGTATATTAGATTCCTGTTCTGATTTTTCTTCTTAGTGTACACTGTGATGTGTTTCATGTAGTGTAGCAGGTCTAATATAATTCTGTTCATTCTGTCTAGTGTTACAAAAGGAGAACCTCAAAGATTAAAAATTAATTGAGAAACATGACTGGCTCTGCAGTTAAGAGAACTCGCTCTTGCGGAGAACCTGGGTTCAGTTCCCAGCACTGGCATTGGGCAGCTTACAACTTTCTGTAACAACAATTTTAGAGGATTCTATACCCTTTACTGGCCTCCTGGGCACTGTACACATGTGATGCAAATGCATACATGCAGGGACATAAAATGAATCAATAAATAAACAAAGAAATAAACAAATAAGAATTATTATTTCTTATAAATAAATAATAAAAAGGGAAAATGACGTATGTGGCTTCATCTCCTACCCAATCCTTAGTAGACCATAAAAATGTATGCAAATCAGTCTTCTTTTGTAGTACCTTGAACCAAGATGAAAGATTTGACTTCTGAACTATCTATTCAGTTCTCAGATAATAATAAATAAAATAATGATGATGACGAGAGCATTAATAATATCGTAGAATACTATTTTGTGTGGATGTTTATAGTATAACATCATTTCTTCTGAGAAAAAAAGTCCACATAATAAATTCCAAATCAATGAATGGAGGCATCTACAGTTGTTTTCATGGTTTCAAAAAATTCTCATTGTAGCCTCCATAGCTTTAGACATTACTGACCAAAATCCCTACTTCTAAGATTTCTTTCAATCATTTTCTGGTATTAAACATTAAAAGTTATCTAAAGGATGATTGAAAATGTGCACGCATATGCCTGTAGGTAGTAGTCACAAGTATTAGATGCTCCTCCCTAAGATATTTGTACTGAATGAGTACTATGTTTAGGAACTGAGCTCCACTTGTGTAATGACTCAATGATTTGTATGGCTAGCAACATAGTGATATCTGTTCCTTCTCTGAGAAAGCCTCTTCACCTTTGAAATGAGGACAGACTCAGGACCTTGCATTCATTAAGATACTAAACAAGGGCTACCATTTATTGATTTTGTTCTACTGAAAGAAAATCTTCCTGATTCTTTGGATAAGATCTGTGTGTAGAAAAAGGAAATGCCAATGATTTCCTGTCTTCCCTTCACTATGCTCTGCTTAGGTTTATCATATTCACCAGCAACATCACACATCTTCCTCAATTCTGGATAACGTGTTAGACCCATATCTGAAATGTTAAATTCTAAGAGTAACGTAATTTTCCCACTCTTGTCAAGAATACACAAGAGATTTAAGCCCCACTGCTAAGACTTGGGGAGGTGGAATGTTCTTACAGACTAAGTTTTGTTCTCAGAACTATTTAGGTGAATAGAACCAGACAACTTATGTAAACATGAGAAACATAGTATATAAATCATTCTGTGTTCTCAT
The DNA here is from genome assembly GCF_949786415.1 of Peromyscus eremicus. Classification (NCBI taxonomy): domain Eukaryota; kingdom Metazoa; phylum Chordata; class Mammalia; order Rodentia; family Cricetidae; genus Peromyscus; species Peromyscus eremicus. The sequence continues at coordinate 44,824,315 of NC_081419.1, forward strand.
ATAGTTAATGTAGTTTTTGCTTTATCATTCTTCCTCCACCCCCTTGGTTTTTGGAGACAGGGTTTCTCTGTGTAACACTCCTGGCTGTCCTGGAACTCTCTTGTAAACCAGGCTGGCCTTGAATTCACAGATATCTGCCTGCCTCTGTTGCCTGAGTGCTGAGATTAAAGGTGTGTGCCATCACCTCCAAGGCTGCCTTATCATTTTTAACATATTTTGTACTGCATGGAAATCTCTAAGACATACACCAGGAACTATACATTTTTGGGCAAACTGCATGTTATTTAAAACATCATAATTACAGATCATGATGCAACTTTAGGAGTTTTTTTCTATAATTAAAACATTTTTATTTACTAAAACAATTAAACAGCTAATTAAACAATTAAACTAATGAAACAAAGTTCTTAGTGCTTTTTAAACATATGGTACTATGTAAAACATTTTCCTCTATGAAGAGGGACCAAACAAAATTTACATAAGTATTTAGATTCTCTTCTTTTTCCATGGGTGGGACAAACTCTTCAGAGTCTTGTAGGATTTTTTTCTTTCCACTCGCTGGAATACACACAGGTTCATTCTGCTTCATATCACCAGACAACCTTTAGGGGTGGATATTTTCGAGGTGCTCTCCTTGTCCCCCTAGGGGAAGGGCTGGACAGGTTTGTCTCTGGTTGCACAGAGCCTTTATTATTGTCATCTCTTATCCAGTCTCTCGCCACCAATAGAAGAAACTGTTCATACTTCATTTTGCTTGTGGATTGAAGATGTTGAACACTCTAAATGAACTGCAAAGTCCACAGTTTACAAGGTACAACACTACTTTTTTGTCTACCCACTTCATCGTTTTTCTTAGAATGGAACAACCCAAAAGGAATCTGCAGTTAATCCCTTTCATGTGGCCATTGTATTCCTTGATGTAGGTGGGTTTTACAACATTCTCTCCCATTTTTCTATTTTTCTCCTGTTGTTGAGACAGAAGTGTCATGGATTATTGATATCATTCAGACAATCTGAGTGTATGTCCATGCTAGCAGAATATAAGCTTTTCTGGAAAATATTAACAAGAGACCACTTTAGTGTTCTAGATGGTGTTTTGTGTTTCATTGCAGTTTTATCATGATAGTTGGACAGATCTTTGCACAACATCCCAAACAGTTCATCACCAAAAAAGAGATTAGTCACCGTTACATTGTACAGAGTTACATTGAGGTGGAAATGTAGTGACCCCAGCATGACCTTCAAACATTTGTTAAGTGTGGTGGTATGTCAGTTTCAGACTAACAATTTTCAGTATCTTCATCAGTTTCGGAATCACTTGAAAGCACCACCACCTTGCACTTCTTTACAGTTCTAATAATTTCGCTGTCAGCAGAATCATCTCCAGAATCATAAAAACAATCATCCACATCTTTGATCTCACTAGGAATATCTGATAAATTATCGTTAAAAATTTCCAGAAACTATATCAGTCGTTGGCTTCCCTTCTTTTGCTGAGGGAGAGCATTTCTAAAAGTGTTAGGAACTTGAAGACATAGACTATTCAAAAGACCAAAATACAATGTAACTGCAATGCTTTGTGGGTTCATGCAATTATATAATTTTTTTTGGTAGACTAACCTGCATGAGGCTGCTTCATTTAATGTAGACAAGACTGTGTTGACATCTAAGGTCCATAACATATGGTTCAAGAAAAAATAAGAAAACTCGTGAGTGGTAGGAAATGTGTTAATCTTAAAGTATTTCCTCTCTTCTTCTAGAGTGAAAGTCATCTAGCAAATACTTTGTAGACTGCAAGCATATCCAGACACTAAAGAAAAAAAACAAAACAAAACCCGAGACTCATTTCTAAGATATTTGCCATTCTTTGGAGATATCTATAAATATCTAGGCAACTTACCTTCATGGTTTTTATGTTTCTAAAGTCATGTCTATGTAAAACTAATGTCTCTTGGTTTAGAAAAGCCTGGGCATCAGATGTCAGGGTCAGGAACACATGGCCATGTTTTGTTCACTTGTTTTTTTCTTCCTCCACTGTGAAATACCTCTTCACATAAAATTTTTTATCAATATGAACAATAAGGGCTTTAAAATGTGGCCTCAAAACGTGTCTGAGTGAAGTTAGGATCAGTCCTGGAGGTATCCTTAACTAGCTAGATGCCCACTGAGTGTACCTGTCATTGGCTCAGACATGCTTCCTGCCTCCAAACCCATACTCATTCTGTGGGAACCATCTTGCTTCAAGGATAAAGTCTATGATAAAATTCCAATTGATATAGACCATTTGAAGCAAGATCCTTCCATCTGTGTACTTCTGTAAACTGATTACATACTTGGCTGATCTTTAAATGTTGATCTTTAAAACCTCATGGGTTTTTCTTATTGTCCTTTATGTGGAGGACAACTTCAGTGGTCATCCTCCAGTAAAGGAAAAATTCAATGGACAAACCACCTCTCCTGATTTTGGATAATCAAGATGTTTTACTCTCTGTCCACCAAAGAAAAGAGCAAATAAATCTGCTTAGGCCAGTTTTATTCCCCAATACTAAGAGACTGAACAAACTGAATGTAGAGGTACAAAAAGTGGCCAGAACTTGTTACCTTGGTAACGGAGCTCTGCGGGGTCCTTATTTGGACTGTTAGAGTCCAAATTTTCTGAGTTTTCTTATGTAGCCTTCTCATGAATTTTGAATTAAAAAATTAACCTTGTTACCTAATACATTTGTTCAAGTGGGCCAGACTTGATTTCTTTTCTTTTCTTTTTTTATTTTGCAATACAGTTCAGTTCTACATATCCCCCCTCCCGCCCCCTTCACCTTCCCCCAAGCCCACCCCCTATTTCCACCTCCTCCAGGGCAAAGCCTTTCCCGAGGACTGAGATCAACCTGGTAGATTCAGTCCAGGCAGGTCCAGTCCCCTCCTCCCAGGCCGAGCCAAGCGACCCTGCATAGGCCCCAGGTTTCAAACAGCCAACTCATGCAATGAGCACAGAACCCGGTCCCACTGCCTGGATGCCTCCCAAACAGATCAAGCCAATCAACTGTCTCACCCATTCAGAGGGCCTGATCCAGTTGGGGACCCCGTCAGCCATCGGTTCATAGTTCATGTGTTTCCATTCATTTGGCTATTTGTCCCTGTGCTTTATCCAACCTTGGTCTCAACAATTCTCACTCATATAAACCCTCCTCTTTCTTGCTAATTGGACTCCCAGAGCTCCACCCGGGGTCTAGCCATGGATCTCTGCATCCAGATCCCTCAGTCGTTGGATGGGGTTTCTAGCATGACAATTAGGGTGTTTGGCCATTCCATCACTAGAGAAGGTCAGTTCAGGCTGTCTCTTGACAATTGCCAGAAGTCTGTTGTGGGGGTATCTTTGTGGATTTCTGTGGGCCTCTCTAGCACTTTGCTTCTTCCTATTCTCATGTGGTCTTCATTTACTATGGTCTCCTATTCCTTGTTCTCCCTCTCTGTTCTTGATCCAGCTGGGATCTCCCGCTCCCCCAAGCTCTCTTTCCCTCGACCCTCGCCCTTCATTACCCCCACTCATGTCCAGGCTGTTCATGTAGATCTCATCCATTTCTCCATCATTGGGCGATCCCCGTGTCTTTCTTTGGGTCCTATTTTCCAGGTAGCCTCCCTGGTGATGTGAGTAGCAGTCCAGTCATCCTTGTTCCACATCTAGTATCCTCCTATGAGTGAGTACATGCCATGTTTGTCTTTCTGAGTCTGGGTTACCTCACTCAGGATGATTTTTTCTAGATCCATCCATTTGTCTGCAAACCTCATGATGTCATTGTTTTTCTCTGCTGAGTAGTATTCCATTGTGTATATGTACCACATTTTGTTTATCCATTCTTCAGTTGAAGGGCATCTAGGTTGTTTCCATGTTCTGGCTATTACAAACAATGCTGATATGAACATAGCTGAACACAGACTTGATTTCTAATGCTTGTCACTGACTATCATTTACTTATTTATCCATTCTTCTCTCATACATTACATCCTGGCCAGTTTCCCCTCTCTCCTCTCCTCCCAGTCCCTCCCCCCTACCTCCCTTCTCCCCCAGACCTACTCCTCCTCTGTTTCCCTCCAGAATAGAGCAGGCCTTCTAGGGATATCAACCGAACATGGCATAACAAGTTACAATAAGACTAGGTATACACCCTCATATCAAGCCTCGATGAGGCAACTCAGTAGGAGGAAAAGGGTCCCAAAAGCAGGCAGAAGAGTCAGATAGCCCCAACCCCTCTCCAACTGTAGGGAGTCCCACAAGAACAGCAAGCTATGCAACCAAAACATATATGCAGTGGACCTAGGTCAGACCCATGCAGGCTTCCTGATTGTGAATTCAGTCTCTGTGAGTCCCTGTGAGCTCTGCTTAGTTAATTCTGTGGGCTGTGTTCTTGTGGTGTCTTTGACACTTACAGAACCTACAATCTTTCCTTCTCCTCTTCCTTGGGATTCCCCAAATTCTGCCTAATGTTTGGCTGTGAGTCTCTGCATCTGGTCCTATCAGTTGCTAGATGAAGCCTCTCTGATGACACTTGGGGTAGGCACCAATCTACAAGTATAGCAGAATATCATTAGGAATCATTTCATTGACTGTGTGTGTCTGTGTGTGTGTGTGTGTGTGTGTGTGTGTGTGTGTGTGTGTATGTGTGTGTGTGTGTGGGGGTGTGTTTGTCAGCTGTATTTGGTTCCAGGCTATCTAGCCTCTGGGTCATTGCCCTCCAGGCAATATCAGGAGTGGGCTCCCTCTTGTGGCATTGGTCTAAAGCTGGACCAGTAATTGTTTGGCCACTCCCATAATTTCTGCACTACTTTTACCCCAGCACATCTTTCAGGAAGGACAAATTGTAGATATGTGGCTGGGTTGGTGTCCCAATGCTTCCATTGGAAGTCTTGCCTGGTTATAGGAGATGGCCAGTTCAGGCTCTGTAACCCCCATTACTCAGAGGGTTAGCTAGGTCACCCTCATAGATTTCTGGGAGTTTCCATCACACTGGGTTTCTAGCTTGTCCCCAATATGCATCCACCAATTCCAATTGTCTCTCCCAGTACTCTCTCCCTCCACCTAATCCCTCCTGTTCACATTCCCCCCTCCACCCATAATGATCTCTATTCTATTTCCCCTTCCCAGAGAGGTCATGCTACTTCCCCACTGATCTCGAGCCCTCCTTGTTACGTAGTTTCCCTGGGTCTGCGGATTATAGCGTAGTAGTTATCCTTTACTTTATAGCTAATACCCACTTGTAAGTGACTAAATACCACGTTTGTCTTTCTGGGTCTAGGTTACCTCACTCAGGATCACTTTTCCCAGTTCCACTCATTTGCCTGAAAAATTCATGATGTCATTGTTTTTGACAGCTGAGGAATACTCCATTATGTAAAGTACCACATTTTCTTTATCATTCTTCAGTTGAGGGACATCTAGGATGTTTCTAGTTCCTGGCTATTATGACTAAAGCTGCTATGAACATAGTTGAGCAATTGTTCTTTTGGTAGAATGGAGCATCTTTTGGTATATGCCCAGGAGTGGTAGAGCTGGGTCTTGAGGTAGATTGATTCCCAATTGTCTTTTGAAAACTACCATATTGATTTCCAATGGCTGTACAAATTTGCACTCCCACCAGCAATGGAGGAGTGTTCCCCTTGCTCCACATCTTCACCAGCATGAGCTGTCAGTTGTGTTTTTGATTTTAGCCATTCTGACAGGTGTAAGATGGAATCTTGGAGTCATTTTGATTTCCCTGATGGCTAAGGATGTTTAACATGTCTTTAAGCATTTCTTGGCCATTCAACATTCCTCTGTTGATAGTTCTCTGTTTAGAGCAGTACCTCATTTTTTTAATTGGATTATTTGGTTTCTTGAATTCTTTGTATATTTTGAATATTAGTCCTCTCTCAGATGTGGAGTTGGTAAAAATCTTTTCTTATTTTGTAGGCTGATGTTTTGTTCTATTGATGGTATCCTTTGCCTTACAGCATTTTTCAGTTTTATGAAATCCCACCTAGTTATTGGTGTTATTGATGTTCTGTTCAGGAAGTTGTCTCTTACGCCAATCCATTCAAGGCTATTTCCCACTTTCTATTCTGTCAGGTTCAGTGCATCTGGTTTTATGTGGAGGTCTTTGATCCACTTGCACTTGAGTTTTGTGCAGGGTGATAGATATGGATCTATTCGCTGATATCCAGTTAGACTAGTATCATTTGTTGAAGATGTTTTCTTTTTTTCCATTGTATATTTCTGGCTTCTTTATAAAAAAAAAATCAAGTATCCATAGGAATGTGGATCTACATCTGGGTCTCTGATTCAATTCTATTGGTCAATCTCCCTGTTTTTATGCCAATACCATTTTTTTTTTATTACTATAGCTCTGTAGTAAAGCTTGAAATCAGGTATGGTGATACCTCAGAAAGTTCTTTTATTGTACATAATTGTTTTAGCTATCTGGGGTTTTTTGTTTTTTCATATGAAGCTGAGTATTGTTCTTTCAAGATCTATAAAGAAGTGTGTTGGAGTTTTGATGGAGATTGCTTGAATCTGTAGATTGCTTTTGGCAAGATGGCTATCTTTACTATACTAATCCTACTGATTCATGAGCATGTGAGATCTTTTCATCTTCTGATATTTTCTTCAATTTCTTTCTTGAAAGATTTGAAGTTCTTGTCATACAGGTCTTTCACTTGCTTGGTTGGAGTTACATCTAATATTTTGTGTTATTTGTGGCTATTGTGAAGAATTTTGCTTTCTTGATTTCTTTCTCAGCCAGATTGTCATTTGTATATAAGAGGGCTACCAATGTTTTTGAATTAATCTTGTAATCAGCCACTTTGCTGAAGATATTCCCTGGTGGAATTTTTGGGGTCACTTGTGTTGGAATATTCAGGGATTGCTGTAGTAGGATAGCTGGGTTCTGGTGGTGACATATTGCCCTGGGTGTTGTTGATTGAGTTCCTATACTACAGTCTAAGAATCTGCAGTTGGGGTATTTGTAGGTCTAGGTGCTGATTTCTGAGTTTGTCTTTGTTGGTTGGCTGTTCTGTTCCTTGATTTCTGTTTCCTCTTTTGTCTTCTGGCCTTTGTGGCCTGGAGTTCTAGCAGCTGGTATGATCTCTGGTTCAGCAGGGAGTCTCCATCAGACTTTGGGGGAAGGACTTCTGGTGGCTTTAGTCCCACAGAGGATTTCTACCAAAGTTGGGTGTGGGACACAGTGAAGAAAGAGAAGTGGAGTGGGGATTGAGGATGGTATCTAGTGTTAGGTGAACTGAGAGAGTGGAGGATGTCCTGGTGTGTGTATGGAATTGGTGGCACCTATCTGGAGTTCTGGTGGTTTCTGTGGATTCTGTTCCAATAGTGAGTGTGGTGATATTTTATTTGTGCACCCCACTAAAGTTTATCTGAGGTTTAGAGGAAAAAGCCAGCCACTATATTAAACACAGAAGTCAGGCAATGGTAGTATATGCCTTTAATCCTAGCATTTGGGAGGCAGAGATCCATCCAGATCTCTGTGAGTTCAAGGCTACACTGGAAATAGCCAGGCATGGTGGCACATGCCTTTAATTGCAGCACTAACCATGGAGGTCTCTACCGACAGACAGGAAGTGACAGAGCTGGGCATAAAGAGGAAGTGATGTTGCTGGGTGGAGAGAGGAAGTGAAATGGCAGGGACAGAAAGGCATATAAGGCTAGGTATACAGGAAGTAGTTCTCTTTGGAGGCTGAGGAGTCAGTAAGGTGAGGTTGGCTGTGGCTTGTCCTATTTCTCTGATTTCTCAGTTTTTACCACGATATCTGGCTCTGGGTTTTTATTAATAAGACCATTTAGCAATTTGTCTTAAAGTGAGTCTCTGCCTGAGTTTGTCTATCTGTTTTTCTGGCTGGTGTGATTTGTTTTTCTGCTTGTTGTGACCTGCACCTGTTCTTCTGACTGGCATGGCCCATAGTATAGTTGTTCTTTTAAGTGGCATGGCCTGTACCTGAGCAGAGAATATCTGCCTGAGGCCAGTGGGGGTGGGGCCCAGCAGCAGGGCAGGTGGTGGGGTCAGGAGAGGTGGCAGTGGGATCCCAATCTTTCTTCTGACCAGCATGGCCTACATTTCTACATATTTTTTAAATTTAAATTTAATTTTATTTTTTTGTGAATTGGTATTTTGTATGCAAGTACATCTGTGCAGCATGTGCATGCCTAGTACTTGTGGAAGCCAGAAGAGGGCATCTGATCCCTTGCAATTGGAGTTATAGACAGTTTTAAGCCAGCAAATACATCCTGGGAATTGAACCTGGGTCCTCTGGAAGAGCAGCTGGTGCTCTTATCCACTGAGCCATCTCTCCAGCTTATTCTGAATAATTTTAACTGAGATACATCATTTTTCCTAAGTCTACTCAGTATTTTTAATGTAATTTTATAACCATAATTTCTACACCTATTCTCTCAGGTAAGGACACATTCAAGGACTGTCCCACAAAAGAATCTGAGACTATTTTATATTTTAGGCCCAAATAAAGAGAAAAGTGAAATAACACATCAATTTCTGTTCAGGCTACAAGTGCTTAGATGTCTGTAAAGAACACATATTTTGATCATTGAGCAGATTAAGAGAGCCACCTGCATGCCCAGGGTAGCCTGCTTTGGGCACAGAGGGGAAAGCATGGGCTAGCCTGATGCCTTGTGGCACCAGGTTGTTGGGCCCTATTATGGTGAGCAAATGTGTGGTGTGGTATTGGAGAGAGAAAGAGACAGAATGGTTCATGCCCTGTAGTCTGTGGCATATCTGAAGAGGTGAAGGAAATGGGGAGTGAGATGAGGTGAGTGATTTGCTAGCCACCTGGGAGCCATCGTGATGTCTGGGCCTAGGCTGCTGGCAGTCCCCATGTCTGGGTCCATAGCTCTGCTGCCGCCGTGGTCTGTGCTGATGTCGATGGCTCCTGATAACACGGAAAGCCAAGAGGATACGCCTGCACAGAGTTGGTTCTGCCCCTCACTGGCTGCGATACCAGGGAGAACTGGCCTTGCCTCTCACCAGCTGCAGGACTCAGGAGAGTGAGTCCTACACGTCTCCTGGGTAGCAAAGAAGGGCTGTCCCTGTTGGCAGGGCATGGGTGAGCCGCAAGAACGTGAGCATGGGCGATCTGGCCATGCCGTTCATTTGCCATAATGTGGTGTGGGCGATGGAAA